>NW_027503357.1:0-33478 GCF_021521415.1 Bidens hawaiensis
ATTATCCAAAGGGTGATTTTTATGAATTCTCGTGGTCGGAACAGAACCGACATGCAAATTATCTTCCAAATTAGAAGAGATCTCATCAATGGTTGTTTCATGCTGAGAGTGAAAAGGATTGATAAATTCTTCTTCAGTTGAGGCAGCAGGGGTATCGATAGTGTTTGATGAGGAAGGTTGACATTTTTCAATCAGCTGTCTTTGCACTAGATTTTCTTCCTCATCGAGCATCATCTTCGTCGCAGCTCTTTCTTCTTCTTCAGAAATCTCCAAATCCGGTACGTTAAACGACTTAAAAAGCTTAACATAGTCGAAAAGCTCAGCAGGTCCATTGCTTGGTTTTGGCGGTTGGTAACTTGTGATGTCAGTGTTACATACCACCTCCACCTTGCAAGTCGAAGTATTGAAGACACGCCTGTTGGGAGTCCCAACAACATAACCGACTAAGATTCCTTCATCGGCTACTTCTCCAAATTTCGAATTTGTCTTCAAGATCGAACAAGGAGACCCGAATGGTTCAAGACCACTCAAGTTGGGCTTCCTTCCATGCATAAGCTCGTAGCAGGTTTTACCAAGTCTCTTAACGGTTAACACTCTATTCAGAACATAGCAGGCTGTAGCGACTGCTTCAGCCCAGAACATCACAGGAAGCTTCGAATCTGCCAGCATAGTCCTGGCTCCTTCAATTAAAGTTCGGTTCTTCCTTTCAGCCACTCCATTCTGTTGCGGAGTATACGGAGCGCTGTATTGATGTTCAATTCCTTTCTGAAGACAGAAGATCTTCATTTCAAAATTCTTGAATTCTGTCCCATTGTCACTTCTGATGAACTTAACGGTTTTACTCATGACGTTCTCAACTTTAGTAATCAAACTCTTCACCATTTGAGCCGTCTCATCTTTCGATTTCAGAAAATATACCCACGAGTATCGCGAGTAGTCATCAGTGATCACCAAGCAGTAAGAAGTACCTCTTAGACTTTTTACATTCACTGGACCGAAGAGATCCATGTGAAGCAGTTCTAGAGTACTGGCAATTGAGTTGACCTTCTTGGTGAGATGGGATTTCTTGTGTTGCTTTCCCTTCTTGCATGCAATACATTTGTCTTCAAAGTTAAAACTTTTCAAGGGAACGCCCATCACAAGCCCATTTTTGACAATGTGGTTCATCTTCCGAAGATGAATGTGCCCCATTCTTCTGTGCCATAGTTCGGATTCTGATTCGCTTGCTTTCATCAACAAACATGATTCTCCCAAGGCCATTTCTGTAGACCTCATATCCATCACATACGTATTTGTATCACGTGGAGCTGTCATCACTATCCACTCTTCTGGTATCTGAAAACCAGGCTTCAACACGATCGCCTCATTCTTCGTGAAGTGAACAGTATACTCCTTATCACAAATCTGTGACACACTCAGCAGATTGTGCTTCAGCTCTTCCACAAAATTCACATCTCAAGTGTCATCTTCCCATTGGACACCGTTCCTTTCCCCGTAATTCTTCCTCCACTTGCACCAGCAAAACTAACTCTGGCTCCCTGAACAGGTTTTAAGTCGTGCAACAAGTATTTGTTGCCCGTCATGTGCCGGGAACAGCCGCTATCTACAATCCAAAGACTGTGGGCAGCCCTGTTCAACTGTTCCTGCACAATAAAGCAAATGATTAGAATCTAGGGACCCAAGACCAATTGGTCTTGGATCTATACATCCCGTACTTCTGCTTTCCGAAGTTAGCATATGAATAATTCCTGTCAGTCCTAGTAGGAAATCTCATTGGAGATTGAATGTGAGGCCTTCCAAACCTATGTGTATTGAAAGTATTATATCTTACGGTTTGGTGATTAGCATTGTAAAACTGAGGTTTGTTTCTGTGAAAACCTGAATTAGTTACATTTTGAAACTTTAAAGGGTTTTCATTTTTAACAGTATTACCAGTAGACTTATGCTCAGTTTTAATAGGCCTCCCACCTCTGAATTTCGGCGTCAGAGGACAATCTGCAACAAGATGTCCTACCTTATTACACCGAAAACAACACCTATACTCCATTTTCTTTTCAAATGTTGTTTTGGATGTAGAGGCAGTGTTACCAGCCGTTCGTCTCACATAAGGTGGGACGTACAGGTTGAGTGGAGTACTCTTTTTAGAAGTTTTATCTTTATCTCCACCAGTGGGTAACACTACCTTCTCTTTTGTCTTACCAGATTCGGACAACTTATCCGAATCCGATGAGACCGGACTCGTAACAGAAATATTTACACTTGAAACAAGCGAACTCGTTTCGCCACTACTAACACTACTAACACTTGGTTCTTTACTTGTAACCTTGATAGGAACTGTCTGAGGAACTTCAAAATCTGCAGATTTCTGTACACTAGGGTTAAAAGTGTAATTGTGGTTATACGGTGGTGGAACCTCGTGATAACCAATTCCTCCTCTCTTTGTAGAGGTACCTTGATCACTAACAAGGTGATCAAGAATAGCTGAGGAATTTCGGAACTGCTCCAGTTTTCGGTTCAGTTCCACCACTTTCACCTGGTGGTCAGCAATCTGCTTTTCACGTTCAGCAATCAGTTTAGTCTTTTCTTCTAAAACCTCATAACTAAGATCAATAACTTCAATTTTCTCAGCAAGTTTAGTTTTTAAGCTTTTAACGTCTTTTTCACATGCTTTAATTTTAACTTTGTAACTGTTTTCTCTTGCTTTTGTGTAGTGATGATCTTCTTTAAGAGTTTTAAATTCAGCATCTAAACGAACATACTGATCAGTCATGGTAGCAAGTTGCTCAGACAAATTCTCACAATTAGTACAAATAGATTTAGAACTTACATCGGAGCGTTGGTCATCGTTATCTGCCATGAAAGCTTTTTCCTTACCAGCAGCTTTCTCTTCTCCGGTAGTCTTCTCACGTTCTTCATTCTCAACCTTAGCCATATTTGCCTGTTCATTATTTTCATTCAAATGCAGGTTCCAGTTGTATTCACCTGCTTCTCTGGACAGCATGGCATTGACTTCTTTAGTACTTCCAGTGTGCTGTGGGGACCGGCCCTGACCACGCTCAACTCTCTCGTTTCTGCAATCTCTGGCAAAGTGCCCGTTTTGTTGACAGTTATAGCACCTTACCTTGGACTTGTCGAACCTTGGCCTGCCACCAACAAACTTTCTCCCCGTCTTCCTCATGAACTTCTTCACTCGCCTCACTATCATGGCCATCTGCCATTGTAAATCCATCTCCTCCAGATCATCAGCATCGATCTGGTCATAGTCTTCATCTAGCATTGCCGGATCAACTACTTTTCCTTGAATATAGTTTTCGTATGAAGCAATAAATGAAGCATAGAGGCCAAACTGCTCTTCAGCAGATTTGACGCTCATTGGCATCTTTGAGTAATTATTGCTTGAGGAACTTGAAGATCCACCACTCTGGCTTGCTGTCTGTTGAGTACCACTTGATCCATTCGCAACAAAGCAAACATCCCCATTTGAATTTACTGACACATGTCCCTTTTGTGAAGAATTTGCACCCGACTCACCTTTCGAGTAGTAGGCGGCAGAGTCAGTTTTTGAACTTGTATTGGAGTTCACTTCCGCACCATACATGCTTGGATCTTGAACCTGATCCATAGATGTTTCTTTCCTCACCATATTAAGCTCAAAAGTTCTGAGCTTGTTGACAGCGGTTTCAAGATCATAAGTAGAGAAGTCCTTGTCTTCTCTCATTAATACAGTATACATCTCCCATTTTGGTGGGAGAGCATCGAGAAGTTTTTCTACAATCTCTTCTTCTCGGTAGGAAATGGAGTAGTTACTCAATTCAGTCATGAGATGATAATATCGAGTGATAATATCATCAAGAGATTCGTTCTTTAAGTACTTAAAGACTGAAAATTGAGTTTTAAGAAGCTTTATCTTTGAGGCCCGAATGCCTACATTTCCTTCGAATCTGCTCTCAAGAGCTTCCCAAAGCTCTCCAGCCGATGTATACTTTCTGAATGTATGTAGGATCTCCTGCGGAAGAGCCATTGTGATTGCAGCATGAGCCTTGCTTTCGGCTTCGTACATCTTCTTCTCCTCCTCTTCCATTTTATTGTATTTCTTTATTTGGTCTCGACCCTCATACACCATGATTGGTGGAATATATCCATCTTGGATGCATACCCACATTTTTGCATCCTGGTACTTAACATACTGTATGAACCGATCCTTCCACGCAACAAAGTCGGTTCCTTTTAGCAATCTTGGGGCCTTTGTGGCTGACCCCGCTTCAACTTCCATCTTGAAAAGCTCTGAGATGTTGATTGACGACATCCTTCTTGAAGACTAAGAAACCCGAAAAATTCTGAAATGGGCGAAGTTAGAAAAATTTCTTCGAAACAGTACTGTAGGCGAAGTTAAGTATAACTTCGCTTAAGTAAAAACTTCGCTGGATCCTTCGTAAATTCACGTAAATTGGCGAAGTTGAGAATAACTTCGCTTAGGATAAGCGAACTTAGAAAGTAAGCGAACTTGAAGAGAACTTCGCTGAACGAGGCGAACTTGAGAAGAACTTCGCTGAGTTAGGCGAAGTTAAGGAGGTAGGCGAACTTATGAATAACTTCGCTTCTCCTTATATCTTCGCTGAAACCCTACGAATCCTGACGGCTACTTCGCCTGATGAACAGCAACTTCGCCTGACGAACTTGAACTTTCTGCAGATCTGAAAAACGGATTTTAACGACGATTTTGACGATTTGAAGGCTTAAACACACTGGTAGGAAGCTAGAATGAGCAAAAACACCACAAACTCGTCCCGGTAACACCCGAAATGAAACGAATTCTACACCCGCGTGAATATCCCGAACCACACAACCGAGCAAGTGCTCTGATACCAATTGTAGGTTCCCTGGACGGATCACACGAGATATCCCGATATACACAGGTGCGGAATCCCTGTGTAGATCGTTACGGACGTAGAATATTAGCTCACGAACACACGTACACACAATACGAACAACCACACGTTATATTGATAACTCAAACCGAGATGCTTACAGACTCACGTCAATAGACTCACACGTAACTGAACTCGATCAACCAAAACCTAAAATGACCAACTACGAAACAGTAACCCGTTGGTTACTTAAATACACGACAACTTCGCCTCAGGCGAAGTTGTCAATAACTTCGCTCGTTGAACAAGTTCGCCTAGGCGAACTTGTCAACAACTTCGCTTGGTTAACAAGTTCGCCTAAGCGAACTTGTCAACAACTTCACTGTTACACAAACAATTACATAAACAATATTACAGACTCGATTACAGACTTTATACATATGAACTACTGACATCTATGCACCAACAACAAGGGAGGGAAAAAGTCTTTGAAAAATTTCTAACTCCCCCTTTTATACCTAACGCTTGGGGTGTAAAACCCTAGTTTGTCGTCAATTGTAAGCAAGGTATATTTTGAGTTAAAAACAATTATTTACTCTACTCGAGCAAACTGCCAAAAACAGCTGTCTCCTAGCAAGTTCGAAAAGCATTTTCAAAATGTGCTCGACCATAATCAATTGAAATTTGGTTAAGTAATAAGATTTAATCATTAAAGAGAGTGCTCGAAAGTCAAGTCTACTCGAAAGAAAAATTAAACAAATTAACGTTTGATTATTTCAAACCTGTGCTCGAGATCAACCTGTTCTCGAGTCTTTCCTTCAACCATAATTCTTATCATAAGTAAGAGAATAAATTATCACTTATGCTCGTTAACAAACCATACTCGAAAGTGTAGCAATTTAACACTTAACATACAATCAATGCATTGAAGATAATCAGTATGCTCGAAAACACTTTAATTTTCAATCACACATCTAGGTTCGTAGAGCAAACATCACCTTTTCAAGCACAAAATCATACTCAAAACACTTAAAAAATAATTCACTTCACAATTTCATGCTCGTAGAGCAAATATCAATTGTTCAAGTATAAACCATACTCGAAAGACTTAGAAAATTATTCTAGCATGCTAACATGCTCGAATACACTTAGCGTTTTCAAAACTTGCTCATAGAGCAAAATATTCAGACGCCTAACTGTTTAGGCATATTCACACAAAAACCTTTACTCAAATCATCAAAGATGAATCATTTAAACTCTGGACTGACTCAAGCATAAGTTTAAGGTGAAAAATAGATCAAATTTCAGTTCCTTTTCTTTTCAAAACATGTTTCCTTTATGAAAAGATCTCAACATGGGATCATATTGATTAAACCACATCACAACACTTCATGGTCAGCATTATTAAGACTTAAATCATGTTGATAGCAGGTATTATAACTTAGTATGACTATCACTGCTTTTGTGATATGATTTAGGTTCAATTGGAGTATAAGAATTGAATGGACCACACACTAGAGGTGCACAAATTGGGTATTAGAAAAACCCGGGTTCGGGTATGAAATCAGGTTCGAGTACCATCGGGTATTGGAAAATCGGGTATTAGTAATACCCGGGTAGGGTTCAGGTCCGGGTATTGGCTTGAAAAACCATACCCTATGTACCGGGTTCGAGTCGGGTATTGAATCGGGTCTTCAATACCCGAGTATTTGAATACCCTATTTCCGGGTATCAAAAAAACCATTTTTCTGTAGCATTCTTCTGTTAACAGGCGTGCTTCATTTTTTTTTTATTTTAACTCCATTTTTTTGCATACAAACTTCAAAGCTCATTCAAACATGTGTAAACAACAAAACAATGATTTATAAAACATATATTTTATGTGTTTTAAATTGTTATTTGGTATATCAAAAGGCGTTGCTCTAAGTAATTATTTATATCAAATATGCGTTTCAAAAAACATCCGTTGAAGAACGACTATAGATCTGTGGGTAGCCACACAACCACTATGAAGTGCCACACAAACATATGTGCACAAACACTAATATCCGGGTATACAAAAAAATCAAGTTCATGTATGCAAAAAACCCTATTCGGGTATGCAAAAGACCCGGGTTTCGGGTATAACTAGAACCGGGTTTCGGGTATTATCGAGTTTATGTCGGGCATGGGTTCGGGTTCAGGTTTCAACATTGAAAGTCATACCCTATCCGTACCCTACGGATAGGGTCGTGTTCGGGTTCGGGTATTAAAAACCCGGGTTTAAAAAAACCAGTTCCGGGTTTTTTTTTTGGTCCGGTTCCGGGTTCGGGTTTTTTGTGCACGTCTAGACCACACTATCGATTTATGCCGTCCGGACTTACAAGCCTTACATTTTAGGTGTTTAAGACTTATTTGAATGTCCCACCTCTGTAGTTCTCTCAGGCCCCTTTAAATCTACTTATCAAGGGCTGTTAATTTTTATGCTGGAACATGATTCATTTGCTAAAATATTCAAGAGTTTGATGCAAAAAGGTATAAGTATTTTGATCTCCGAGCACATAATTTTGGCCCTAAGCACATCAATTTTTTGTTTTGAGCACATTTATGTCTCGAGCATAGCTCATCTCGAGTACATTTTATCTCGAGCACATCTTCGTTTAATCCGAGCACTTATTGTTTATGCCGAGTACATAATTTTTGCCTCAAGCATATCTCTTTACTCACGAGCATGCTTGTGCTCATGAACAGAATTACTTATCTAGCGAACAAAAGTTTATGTTTGTGAAATATTTCAAGTTTTTGAAAGAAATTTTGGATATTTGATGCACTTGACTTTTAAAAGTCTAACAGGCCAAGATGAAGAAAATAATGTATACTAGCTTATCCATTGACTTTTTGACCATGTGTTCTAAATGAAAGATATTTGCCCAAGTATGAGTGACCATTTGGAAGTGATTTTTCAGGTTAACTCACTGTTGACTGTGTTGGGTCAATGAGGGGCGTTTTGCTTATTTTTGAAGACTTATTAAGCAAAAAATTGGGCAAAATTCACGACTTCAACAAGGTGCTTACAAGATCAAGATGGTTGATTTTCCGGATCATTTCATGAGTTGACCAAGTCAAAGGTTAACTATCAACCATAAAAGTATCATTTTATTTCATTTATTTTGAATTTTATCAAGAATTCTAGATACGGATGGTCAAGATTGTTAGAATTGAATAGTTTCATGTTTTCACCCGCACTTGATTTGAGGGCACGCTCGTTAAAGATAATTGCAACGAAATTGGGGGAGAAAAATTATATGAATTTCATTGCAAATTGTTAGCTTCAAATCAAGTGAAAGACTCATGTAAAGGAAAATATGATCAAGATCGATTCACAATTCGATTTTCTTCAAAGACATTTGTTGGGTTGTGAGTTCTTGGATTTCCTAGTACGTGTAAATAGTTCGAATCTCTTCCTAAGAAAAGAAATCACTTGAAATTCAAGAACGGGTTATATTTTGATTCCGAATTCTGTTCTTAATTCAGGAGAGGTTTGATGAGAGTTTGCAAAGAAAGAAACACGCTTTTGAAGAAAGTTGGATTTTTTGATAATCGTACCGAGTTTATTTCCTTTCATGGTGACCGATTGACACGATTCCAATTATTGGAGTTTGAAGCCTCTTTCTTATGCCCATACAACTATATCCAAATGAGATAAAAGAGAAGATGGTCTAAATGGACAACAGGAGATGCTTATTATGAGGGGAGAATTTCAATGAAAGACGTCAGGTTATGAGGTGATCCTGACAGTGATTCGATGGCATCGGTCTAAGGGGGAGGTTGTTGGGTTTTATATTTCTGACTGGCGCATCGAATCATTACTCGTTTATAATAAATATTAATTGCAAGTCTAAAAGAAAAAATAACGAGTAATTGAAGGATGTTCGGGTGAATTATATGAGTTTTATATTATATCATTGGATCTAATCCAAGAGGCGGATGGAGTAAAGACCAAGGCACAAGACTAGTATAAATAGATGATTAGGTCACTTATTTTAGTCATTTGTGATAATTTTTGATGTATTGAGAGTCTCCACCCGAGGAAGAGCTCTCCCCGGGTGACGAGCATTTATGATTATGTATGTATGTATGAGTGCTTTTTGTGACAATCTTTTTATTAATGAAATCATACTACTACATCTATCTATTTGTGTTTCGATTATAATTGTTTATTCTATTATTGATTGTTAAACGAATCGAACTGTAACACCCCGGCTTAAAGCAGAAACGCCCGAGTGTGACGTACAGATTGTTCAAACACACATGACACTATTGGGTGGCAATAATAACATTAATTCATTTAAGCATCAAATAACATAATGTTTGAATGTAACAATACAAATAAAAAAATACAATCAAATATGATAGTTTTGTTTATTAAATAACCTAAGATTCTAGGTGTCTTCTCGTCTTCAGCCTCTAATGATTGTAACTGTAACATATATATATAATATGGTCAACTAACTTGATAGTTGGTGAGTTCCCACAAGTTTGAATAAATACATAAAAACCTTGCAATTCCATGAAACTTGTGATAATTAAACTACTTCACATGCTATGTCTTTTCCATTTGGCAACAGCCAACGTACTCGGATCAGGGGTCCCTTTTCCACTCATAACAAAATGGTCTTGAGTGCAAAGGGGGGCGTACGTTCATACTTATTAAGGCAACCACTTGCTGAACACATAATCAAGTAAGCACATATAACACACAAGTCCACGATATGAATTGCAGTTTAATAGCTGAGTATAAAATCGATTTGCGTTTAATAGGATATATATACTACCCCCAAAAGTAAAAGTGTTAAAAACGGGGGTGTGAGAAACTCACCTTAACGATTGAGGCAAAAGGGATATGAATAACTTGAAAGCGGTTGAAAATGACCACAACCGAACACGTCAAACGAACGAACATGAACAAAAAATGTATGTTCGTTTAATTAAACGAACGAACATGAACGCATGTTCGGTTCGTTCATTTATGTTCATGAACGTTCTTTTATTTTCGTTTATGTCTGCTTATTTATGTTCATTTATGTATTAATATTAATAGAAAATAATTAAATATTATCTGGATAGGTCATCTGCTTAAAGATTTTATATTTGTTAATTTGTGTTCATTTAAGTGTTTTCATTTAAGTTCGTTTATATTTGTGTTCATTTACGTTTGCTCATACATGTTCGTTTATCTTTGTTCAATTAAGTTAGTTTAGATTTTGAACAAACAAACACAAATGTCCATTTTTAAATAAATGAACATGAACATTAATATTTGTTCGATTAAGTTTACTTATTCTTTTAAAGTTAAATGAACGAACACGAACATGCCCTTGTTCGTGTTCATTCAATTCGTTTACAGCCTTTCATTATTCACATTGATGAATACATTGATCTCAATCTCTAGGCTCTGTCGATTTTATTTGTGTTTGTTTGTGTTCGTGAACCGTTCGTGAACACATTAATTTTCTTAATGAACGAACACGAACATAAATCTCGTTCGGTAAGTGTTCGTGAATCGTTCGTGAACACATTATTTACTTAATGAATGAACATGAACAAGGCCTTGTTCGTATTCGTTCGGTTCGTTTACAGCCCTAACGTCACGTAAGCTGAAGCAAGCGATCCGCACTAACTAAAGTGAGTAAAAAACGAGAATTAATCGATAATCGTACGGGGTTGATTATTGCATAACTTGTAAGGTGTTATTTTATATTATATATATATATATATATATATATATATATATATATATATATATATATTGATTATTTTATTATTATTTAAGCTTTAACGATAAGTCGGTTATTAATACGATTTAAGCAGTTTAATGGTGAGAAAACAATGTTTATATATTCGAAAGGCTTGAACTATGGATTATAAGTTATAATTATAATTATTACGTTGGCGAAACAATTTTTAGGAAGTTAAAGTTTACTTTACATTTATTAAATGATTTTTAATAACGGTTTAGGAAAACGAGAAACTTGGTTTTTAAATGTAAAATGGTGAGGTATATTTTATAATTAATTTACATAATTTTTATTTAATTTAAAAGGTTTTTTTATAAATTTATTTTGATTTTTAATTGATTAAAATGGTTAATTAATATTAATAAACTTAAATCAAATATACAAAAACAAAAAATGTGTTTGCCTTGAGTGAGAAACTTCGTGTGTTAACCAGTTGATCTAGGCATTATATTCGTTAAAGACTTGGTTATTATTATATATATATTATAAATTTTAAAGTTATATAGTATTAATAATAATAATAATAATAATAATAATAATTGTAACAGTTTACAAAAAAAGAAGGAAAGCTTGACCCGGGTTTCGAACCCAGGTCTGTTGTTTAAAGGGACTCGAGTTTAACCAGTTGCACTATAATGGATATTCGTTCAAAACCTGATATCGATTATTTATAAAGTGAGTTAAGTTTCATCTTCTTCACCATATCCCTAATTTCAAGATCCCGATTTTAAATCCGAGTTTAATATAATTCATTTAGGGGTTTGTTTTAGGTGTCGTTTGCTATGAAAAACCATGTAATCATTACCACGTGGGATTCCGGAATGTACAAGAACGATAGGTGGTCGGAAAGTTGATCGGAGAACTCGAGCCGGGATTATAAGCGTGATTTTGTGATAAATGATAATTGATGCAACTTTGAGCTTGTTAGGAGGTCCTATTTATACTAGTTAGGGGGAGCGTATCGACGCTAATTGCAATAATTTTGATTACGTAATTTCCGACGGTATTTATGGACGTGAATCATGGATTATAAGACGTTATTACAAAATTTATTAGTTGATTACAGTCTAAAATCAATGAAAAAATTTGTTATTAAAGTTAAATGGGCAAAAACACGTGTGATACGGCTTGGAAGAGGGTCGCCGGAGCCGCCGCGGCTTCGTCGGATTTTGGTGACGGAAAAGCGGGACTGGGTGGGGATGTTTGGGATATTTTAATTAATATAATGTATTTTAAATTCATATTTACACTTTTAGTCCCTAAGGTTTGTAGATACTTTTAAACTTAAGTTAAACTATAAATTACGGAATTGGTCCATGAACTATTAATGTTATCAAAATAGATTTAATAATTATGTTCTTTAGATATGTCAAAAATTTTTTCGAAAAGTTCGTTTAACGATAAAATTCGGGATTTTATAAATAAATCGAAGGTATGAATAAATGAACGAACATTGAATATCAAACGTTAGGAACACTTTATTAATGATAGATAATAATACATCAAAACGACCCAACGGGTCGGGTTAACGAATACAAATACAAACCGAAAAACGACGAATGTCACAGCATTCCCTACTTTTGAAAATTTCGTCCCGAAATTAGGCAAAAGAATTCATATCAAACAAATGGGATACTTAGTTTGCATTTGGTCTTCCCACTCCAAAGTAAACTCAGCGCCTCGTTTAGATTCCCAACGAAACTTTACCTAAGGTATACGGCTACGTTTGGTCTCTTTGTCCATGCGGTCCATGATTTCCACCGGTTTCTCAACAGAGTGCATAGATTCATCGATGTGCACTTTGTCAAGGGGTATGTGGATATTTTCCTCAGCTAAGCATTTCTTAAGATTCGACACATGAAACGTCGGGTGAACATTCCCGAGTTCTTGTGGAAGTTCAAGAGTATAGGCCACGCTACTAACACGATCGAGAATTTCGAAAGGTCCAACATATCGAGGCGATAGTTTACCTTTCTTACGGAAACGAACAACGCCTTTCCAAGGAGATACCTTGAAAAGGACACAATCACCAATATTGAACTCAAGAGGTCGTCGACGATTATCCGCGTAGCTCTTTTGACGACTACGAGCGGCTAATAGGTTTTGTCGAATTTGCGCGATTCGATCAGTGGTCTCTTGGACAAGTTCGGGATCGGTGATTTGGGTTTCACCAATCTCATTCCAACAAATAGGAGAACGACACTTACGACCATAGAGTGCTTCGAATGGAGCCATACCGATGCTCGTGTGAAAACTGTTATTGTAGGAGAACTCAATCAAATGAAGATGAGAATCCCAGTTTCCACCAAAATCTAAAACACAAGACCTAAGCATATCCTTAAGCGTTTGAATCGTTCGCTCAGATTGCCCATCGGTTTGAAGGTGATAGGCGGTGCTAAGGTCCAAACGAGTTCCCAACGCGATTTGCAAAGATGACCAAGAATGAGAAGTAAAACGGCTATCACAGTCGGAAATAATACGCAAGGGTACACCATGACGACACACGATACGCTGAACATAGATCTGAGCGAGTTGATCAACAGAGACCTTTTCGTTGATCGGAATGAAGTGCGCGGACTTAGTCAAACAATCAAAAATAATCCAAATTCCATTGTGGCGGTTTCGAGTGGTTGGGAGTTTAAAGACGAAATCCATGGTCACATCTTCCCATTTCCAAATCGGGATGTGCGGTTTCACGAGTAAACCAGATGGTCGCTGATGCTCGGCCTTAACTTTAGCGCAAGTAAGGCACTTTTTGACGTACAATGCAATGTCTTTCTTCATACGGGGCCACCAAAATGTGGACCGTAAGTCGAAATACATTTTATCCGCACCGGGATGAATGGAATATCGCGACTTATGAGCTTCGTCCATGATGAAAGTACGAAGATCATCACGATTGGGAACCCACAAACGATTAAGGTAATACAACAAACCATCACGCTTAGTTTCGAGTTGAAGCTCAACGCCACAGGACATTTCGTCGTGCATATTACCCTCGGTGACCGAGACATATTGGGCTTCAAAGATTCGGAGTGGAGATCGGTTTGGACGGTCACACTATAAAGCAAGATAGATTTCACATGAATCTTTCAACTAAGGGCATCGACTACAACATTCTCTTTACCAGGATGATAGTGAATTTCGCAGTCGTAATCGCTAAGTAATTCGTCCCATCGTCGTTGCCGCATGTTCAAATCGTTTTGGTCAAAAATGTGTTGAAGACTCTTGTGGTCAGTGAATACCACACATTTTGTGTCATAAAGGTAATCTCTACAAATTTTCAACGCAAAAACAACAGCACCGAGCTCGAGATCATGCGCCGTGTAATTCCTTTCATGAACTTTGAGTTGCCATGAAGCTTAGGCGATGACTTTACCTCGTTGCATAAGGACACAAACGAGGCCTTGGTTAAAAGCATCGCAATAGACAACAAAGTCCTCGTTGCCCTCGGGGAGAGCAAGGATCGGTGCATCGCAAAGCATACGTTTGAGAGGTTGGAATGCTTCATCTTGCTTTGGTCCCCACACATATGGTTTATCCTTGTGAGTCAAGGCGGTTAGGGGCAAAGCAATCTTGGAAAAATTGAGGATGAAGCGACGATAATAACCCGCAAGACTAAGAAACGAACGAACTTCGGTAGGAGAGGTTGGGGTTTTCCATGTAACACCCCGGCTTAAGCGGAAATGCCCGAGTGTGACGTACAGATTGTTCAAACACACGTGGCACTATTAAGTGACCATAATAACATTAATTCATTAAATAGCCAAGTACACAAGTTCAATCAAGTAAACAATACGAGTTTAAATCAAAGATAAACAATAATCAAAATAAATGTCTCGTTTATTAAATAACCTAGGTATTCTAAGCGTCTTCTAGTCCTTCATCCTCTAATCACGGTACCTGTAACATATGTATAAAATATGGTCAGCTATAAATATAGCTGGTGAGTTTCCACAGTTTAAATACGTACATATAAACCATACAATTCATAGACATGTAATAAACGAGCAAGTAAGTCCTTTCCAGTTGGTACAACCAACGTACTTGGATAATTGCGCTAGTAAGGTCATTTCCAATTGGTAACAACCAACGTACTTGGATAATGAGGCCCTTTTCCACTCGATACAAATGGACCGGAGTGCAAAGGGGGGCGTATGATCATACTTAATGAGGCTTCCCAATCGTGCAAGTAATACAAGTAACACACAAGTCCATATACGAATTGTAGTTTTGTAATAGAAGAAGTAATACTTGAATTTTTATAAAGATACATATGATACCCCAAAACATTAAAACATTAAAAAGGGGTGGTGAAAAACTCACCTTAGTAATTGAAGTGAAAAAGGAATAAGAATAACTTGAAGGCGTCAAAGAAACCGAAGCAGTCAATCCGTACGAACTATAAATAAGAATAAACATGACTTTTAACGACTATTCTAACGGGATTTTAAGGTTGTTTAATTGTATAATAGTTTTAGAAGATAGTTATTATCTTATTATAATTTATTACCAATTCTACGGCCCTTTGATTATTATATTATTATTTATGTTTAACAGTAATTGTTTATTAATAAAATATAAATAGCTTAACGGCGAGAATATGGAGTTCATACTTCCGAAATGCTTGAACTATCGATTACAAGTCGAAAATATGATTATTGTCTTGACAAAACGATTTTTAGGAATTTAAAGTTTACTTTTCGTTTATTAAACGATTTTTAATAGCGGCTTATGAAAACGAGAAACTTGGATTTTAAGTGTGAAATTGTGAGTTATATTTTATATTAAATTTACATTATTTTTATTTTATATAAAAAGACTTTTATGATTTATTTATGATTTTTAAATGATAAAAATTATTAAATTAATAAAACTGGTTTATATAAAAAAATAAAGTGTCTGACCCGGGTGGGTTTCGAACCCGGGTCTCTATGCTATGAGTTCTGAGTGTTAACCAACTGGTCTGGGTCTCATATTCGTTATGAACATGGTTTTAATTATTTATCTACATTAGCAGATTTTGATAGTTTTATTTAATACTAATAACAATATAAACAGTTAAATAAAAAGAAGGGTAAGAGGACGCGTGACCCGGGTTTCGAACCCGGGTTTGGATTTTGTAACGTGAAGGCCTTAACCAGTTGATCTGTGTGAAACATTCGTTATAGGTTTAATAAAAAATATATACATATAATATTTCAGGTTCTTCTTCTTCAAGAAGAACCCTAGATTTGCAATTGAGTTATTCGTTCTATGTTTGATCAAATTAGTTTAGGGTTATTGATTATAGGTTAAACGACATTAACAAGCATATATTAATTACCTTATAATATTTTGTTTTGATCAAAACCCGGTTGCCGGAAAGTAAATTAAAGAAGCTCCCAATTACAGAAAATTCGGTGTATTAGAGGGGGAATGAGAAGTGTGAGCGAGTTGGTTAGAGGTCTAGGCACCTATTTATACTAAGGGAAGGAGCGTCTACGCGTTAATGTAATTAATTTGATTATCCGAAAAATCCAGCGAGATTACGGGGTTGATTTGCGATTTTTAGGATGTTATAACGTAATTAATTAGTTGGATATTGTTTAGTGTTGATGGCAAATCGTTTTTATATATTTAATTTGGATAATAAATGTGTTTTAAGGGGGTGGCGGCCACCTCCGGCGCCGGATTCCGGTGGCCGGAGGCCCCGCCGGAAAAAACGAACAAGGAAGGGGGGGCTAGGGTTGGGTATTTTAATAATATAATTTGAATTATTTTCATTTCTGATCCCTCAAGTTTCAATAACCATTTAAAAGATGATTTAAATTCTTTTAAGTTTAAATAAGTATTTGAAGTTTACATTTTTAACCCAAACTTTATAATTAAATTATAAAGTCTTCGGTTTTGGATTATTTATGCGTTTTACTCGCGCGGCTCGATTAACGTTAAGGTTCGGGAATTTATAAACATTTAAATAACAACAAACAACGAATAATGAACATTAAATGTCGGGAATCACTTTATTAAAACATATTTAATACATCGAAACGACCCAACGGGTCGGGTTTACAATACGAACACGAATCGAAAATTGATGAATGTCACATTCCAATTCTTAATGGCTTCAATTTTGGCGGGGTCAACGTGAATACCCATTTCGTTTACTATGTGCCTTAAGAATGGAATCTCGTTCAACCAAAAGTCACACTTCGAGAACTTCGCGTAAAGTTGTTCCTTCCTCAAGAGATCAAGGTTGGAATGAAGGTGCTTCATATGCTCGGTTTTGGACTTAGAATATATGAGAATATCATCAATAAAGACAATCACGAATTTATCTAAGTATGGCTTGCACACGCGGTTCATGAGGTCCATGAATACCGTGTGTGCATTGGTTAACCCAAAGGGCATAACCCTAAACTCGTAATGTCGGTATCGAGTCCGAAAGGCGGTTTTGGGTATATCATCTTCATGCACGCGTAGTTGATGATAACCCGAACTAAGATCAATCTTGGAGAAGCAAGATGCTCCTTGAAGTTAATCGAAGCGATCGTCGATGCGAGGCAAGGGGTAAAGATTCTTGACCGTAAGCTTGTTGAGCTCGCGGTAGTCGATACACATGCGAAAGGAACCATCCTTCTTCTTGACAAACAAAACAGGTGCGCCCCAAGGAGACGAACTAGGGCGGATGAACCCTTTGTCCGAAAGTTCTTGGATTTGGGTAGACAATTCTTGCATCTCGGATGGTGCAAGACGGTAGGGAGCCTTTGCAATCGGAGTTGCACCAGGCACAAGATCAATGCGGAACTCAACTTCTCGAACGGGAGGAAGACCAAAAACGTCATTGGGAAACACTTCAGGATACTTGTGAACAACCGGAATGTCTTCGATCTTTTGCTCCTACTTTTCAACAATGTGAGCCACTAACGCTACATATTTCTTGCGCAAATATGTTTGGGCTTGAAAACAAGTTATGAGGTTAACACTCGAAGGAGAAGGCTTTTCACCAATAACACGAAGGGTTTGGCCATCGGCAATCGGAATACGAATGATCTTCTCAAAGCAAACGATTTCGGCACGGTGAGAGGACAACCAATCCATGCCTACTATGATGTCGAAACTTCCCAATTGCATCGGGATGAGGTCGATTAAGAACGTGTGGCCATTAAGATTCATCTTACAACTTTGAATAACGGAATCGATCGTCACGGATTTACCATTTGCTACTTCAACAGTGTACGAGTTTCTAATCTTAGATCGGGGTTTAGCAAGTAACAGTTCAAATTCTAAGGATACGAAACTCATATCGGCACCGGTATCAAATAAAATGGATGCAAAGTGGTCGTCTACAAGGAACGTACCGTTCACCACATCGCCGTTTTGTTGAGCTTGGTGGGCATTCATCATGAACGCACGCCCACGATTATCTTGGGGAGCTTGAACGGCTTGAGTGGTTTGACCCTCTTGGGGTGCAGGTGCTTGAATTGCTGGGAACTGCTGGGCTTGAGCTTGATTAGCCAACAACGGTAGAGCTTGTGGCTGAATGGCTTGGTAGGCTTGATAAGCTTGAAGCTGGAACTATGAGGTTGGGGCCAATTGAAGCGAGTTCACGTTCATGAGTCGTGGACATACATTGCGGAAATGGCCAGGGTAACCACAGTTATAACAAGCCCGCACTTGGCTAGTGGGCTGAGCAAATTGTACGGAGCGGGGGTTTGGTGGAGTAAACCGTGGGGGAGCAAGGACAGCGGTCTCACGACAGATGATGCTAAGGTGTCCAAAACGGTTGCAACGGCTGCATTGGCGGCAAGCGGAACTAGCGGGGTGATGGCGTTGACACGTTTTGCAAAACGGATGGGGTCCGTTTATAGAGTTTCTTGGGAGGGGGGTGCAAGGTTAGGCGGGGGTTGCAGTGCGGTTTGTTGGGTCAGCGCGTAGTTCTTGCGCTTGTTGTTTCGGTGGCTCGAGGAATAAGAAGGTTTGGAGGGTTCGGCTTTGGTTTCTTTGGGTGAGGGAGAGGGTTTTTCAATGGGTTTCTTGGACCACTTCAATGTCAATGTCCCAGCTTTGACATGATTATCGGTCAACGTTGCAGTAAGGTTGTTCGCGTCACCAAGTTCCTTGGGAGAACTACTAAAGACACTATCTTGAATTTGTCTTGGTAGTCCCCGAATATAATTATCGATGGCACGTGAATCGGGGGTGACGAGATGCGGCACCAACACACTTAGTTCGTTGAAACGGGTGGTGTAAGCGGAGTGCTCACCACCCTCTTGCTTAGGGTTCCAAAACTCAACCTCCAAGTTCATAAGCTCATTTGGAGGAAAAAACTGTCGGGTCATGAGATCCTTCAATTCCTTCCATGGTAAGGCCATGGCAGCTTCAGCACCGCGGGTCGACTTTTCCTTGACCCACCATGTAAGAGCACCTTTCTCGAACATACCTATAGCGAATCGGGTTCGCTTATCATCAGGACACTCAATTTGGAAAAACACGCTCTCCATATTTTTGTACCACTGAAGTAGGGCAGTGGCACCTTGAGTTCCATCAAAATTGGTGGGTTTAGCATCAGCAAAGTTTTTAATGGTCACAACGGGAGCCGAAGGCGGGGGAGGAGAAGGGTTAACGTTAGCCATGATGTTCTGGTGCATCTGGGTCATGATATTAGGGAGGACCGCTGTCAGGTGCTTAGTGATCTGGGAGGTTATCTTGCGGCTAGAGGTTCCAGATGATCGACGCTTAAGGTTGCGGGAAGCCATTCTGCGAACAAAGGTTTCGAGAAACGTGAGACTTGGAATAGTGCATGATATATATAAAGAAAATAAATCTTTTGTAAAGTTCGATAAAATATGAAAACCATAAATATAATAAGTTTTGTGAGGAACTTAGAGTTTTCATGAACCACCATTGACTCTTATGTTCCAACACAAAAATCGAAATTTCAAAAATAAATCGAACCAAAAGCTGGGTATCCGTGTATCACCACGATTTGACAGACTTCGATTAAAACACATTGTAAACATAGAGGGTCGGAGTCACACGTTGCATGAATTACCATGACTTATGTGACATCCTAAGGGATGCAACCATGTCCTTATCACAAAGAGGACATGATCACGGTTGAAAACATAAAGTGGTGACTCGTATGGCGTTTGGGTGGTACATTTTGGCCTAATATGTTTCATGCCCTTCCCGAACTCTCCAGGTAAGCAACGGGGTCCAGCGTCTGATTGGATATATGCGCATTGCTTATCCTTAGATTTCATGAACCTTGGTGTCAAGATTTCGGGAAACAAGCACGTCCCCCTTCCAGTTACTACATACCCACCATGAAGAGTCATCTTTATGCAGAAGATTTATCAGAACACCATAGTAAAAAAAATTTAGTTGAAAGTTTTGAAAATCTTTGTTTTTAGGCATAAGCCTTGGACTTGTGTGTGCTTTGTGTACATGAGGCGTAAATGAATTAAGCAATGCTGTAATAACAGTAAGTGTGTTCAAACAATCAAATAAAGGCCCACATAATTTTCTAATCATGCAACCTAAACAATTTAAACAATTAATCCATAGCTACCTAGAACACTACGTCTAATGTCATATCTTATAGCCACGGTTCTGATACCAATCTGTAACGCCCCGGCTTAAAGCGGAAATTCCCGAGTGTAACGTACAGATTGTTCAAACATACATGACACTATTGGGTGGCAATAATAACATTAATTTAGTTAAGCATCAAATAACATAATGTTTGAAGGTAACAATACAAATAAAAAAGTACAATCAAATATGATAGTTTTGTTTATTAAATAACCTAAGATTCAAGGTGTCTTCTCGTCTTCAGCCTCTAATGATAGTACCTGTAACATGTATATAAAATATGGTCAACTAACTTGATAGTTGGTGAGTTCCCACAAGTTTGAATAAATACATAAAAACCTTGCAATTCCATGAAACTTGAGATAATTAAACTACTTCGCATGAAATGTCTTTTCCAGTTGGCAACAGCCAACATACTCGGATCGGGGGTCCCTTTTCCACTCATAACAAAATGGTTCTGAGTGCAAAGAGGGGGCATATGATCATACTTATTGAGACAACAACTTGCTAAGCACATAATCAAGTAAGCACATATAACACACAAGTCCACGATATGAATTGCAGTTTAATAGCTGAGTATAAAATCGATTTGCGTTTAATAGGATATATATGCTACCCCCAAAAGTAAAAGCGTTAAAAAAGAGGGTGTGAGAAACTTACCTTAACGATTAGGCAAAAGGGATATGAATAACTTGAAAGCGGTTGAAAATGACCACAACCGAACACGTCACGTAAGCCGAAGCAAGCGATCCGCTAATTGCAATAATTTTGAATACGTAATTTCTCCTAGGAGGTCCTATTTATGCTAGTTAGGGGAAGCGTATCGACGCTAATTGCAATAATTTTGAATACGTAATTTCCGGCGGTATTTACGGACGTGAATCACGGATTATAAGACGTTATTACGAAATTTATTAGTTGATTACAGTCTAAAATCAACGACAAAATTTGTTATTAAAGTTAAATGGGCAAAAACACGTGTGATACAACTTGGAAGAGGGTCGCCGGAGCCGCCGCTGCTTCGTCGGATTTTGGTGACGGAAAAGAGGGACTGGGTGGGGAGGTTTGGGATATTTTAATTAATATAATATATTTTAAATTCATATTTACACTTTTAGTCCCTAAGGTTTGTAGATACTTTTAAACTTAAGTTAAACTATAAATTATGGAATTGGTCCATGAACTATTAATGTTATCAAAATAGATTTAATAATTATGCTCTTTAGATATGTCATAAATTTCTTCGAAAAGTTCGTTTAATGATAAGATTCGGGATTTTATAAATAAATTGAAGGTATGAATAAATGAACTAACATTGAATATCAAACGTCGGGAACACTTTATTAATGATAGACAATAATACATCAAAACGACCAAACGGGTCGGGTTAAGGAATACAAATACAGACCGAAAAATGACGAATGTCACACGAACTCTCCACATCCGTCGATTATTATCGTTCAAGAGTGAATACGAGTGTGATTCGATCCTAGCTCAGATCTGAGCTCCTTCTTTAATACCGACTATTCACGCTTTCTTTGATACCAACTATTCACGCTTCCGCGCCGGGTCCCGGGTCTTGTCAGTTGGTTTGTGAGAACCGAGCCCCAGTGCGGAAGCGATAATATTCGGTATTAACGAAGGAGCTCGGATTTGAGCTTGGATCGAATCGTAATCTTATTCACTCTTAAAAGATATTTTGGACAGATGAGTGGTGTTTGGGAGAGAGCCTGATTCGATTACAATTAACAACTGGATGAACACAAACATGAAATCGAAACACAAAGATAAAGATGTGGCAGTATGATTTCATTAGTCAAAAGATTGTCGCAAAGAGCACTCATACATTACACATACATACACAATAAAGATCAGCCACCCCTGGAGAGCTCATCCCGCAGGCGGAGACTATCTCTCTCTCTTAGAGATAAAACCCTAATTCTCACGTAAAATTCAATATACACCCTCTCTTGTGCAGGTCACCAATGATATTCTTTACAGGATGGTTTCTTTAAGTGCTAGTTGTTTGAATAATGTGATCTGCTACAATCACTATGTCCATATTTGAAACATTTAAGTCAGGCTCTTCAATTTTATCATCATTTAAAGCAGGTTTTGAGCTGTTGACTTGAGCTGATGTTGAGGCTTCATTACTTCCAATTTGTAAGGAATCAAACATGATTAAAGCATATCTTGATTTCCATTGTCCTCAGCTACTATTGCCTCAACACTCCCTTGTAATGTCTCACTTATTTCCATTGGAATCTCAGCTTCATTTGACACACTTGGATTTTCATTTTGATTTTCAACCTCAACACTTTCATCTTGATTAAATTCACTTTTCTTCTTATGAAACTCAAATTCTCCTTCATTACCAGCCACTTTGGACCATATCTTGTCCAAATCTATCTTCTGTTCTTTCATTGGTTCAGGAGCACTTGTTTTGAAAAATCCTTCATCAAAATTTTCATTCTAAATATTGAAAGACATTATCAATTTCTCCATATCAAATAGCCAACTTGGTACATCCACATTGTTGAAGTGATTTTCGTTGAATAGAATGTCAGATGATTCAACTACACACATATGCTCTTTCACATATACTCTGTAGGCCTTGGATTGAGATGAATAACCAACAAAGAAACATTCCAATGACTTGGATTGGAATTTATTTAAATAGTCTTTGGTATTCAGCAATGAACATTTACAACCAAAAGGCTTCAAGAACTTCACATAGGGCTTTCTCTTGAACAAAATTTCATATGGAGTTTTATTCTGATTCAAGTTGAGCAACAACCTGTTCTTAACATAACATGTTGTGTTGATTGCTTCTGCCAAAATGTGACAGGCAAGTAAGCATCAGCAATCATTGTCCTTGCAACTTCAATCAATGATCTGTTCATTCTCTCCGCTACTTCATTCTGTTCAGGTGTTCTTGGGGCATTGAATTGCTTAAATATTCCATTTAAAGTGCAAAATTCATCCATTACCCCATTCTTGAACCCTGTTCCATTATCACTTCTGATCACTTTAACCTTCTTGTCCAATTGATTTCCCATTCTTGTCACATAGCCTTTAATCAATTCAGTAGTCTCATCTTTAGTTCCCAAGAAGAATACCTAAGTGAATCTTGAGTAATCATCAGTGATTACAAGACAAAACCTTTTCTTCCCTGTGCTAGGAACACTCAAAGGACCAAAAAGATCCACGTGAAGCAATTCCAGCACTTCTTCAATTGTATTCACCAGTTTAGTCTTGTGGGATGATTTATGTTGTTTACCCTTGATGCATGAGGAACATTTGTTCTCCAGCTTGAACTCTTTGGTGGGAAGACCAACAACATGTTCGCCCTCTACCAATCTGTTCATGTTCTTCAAATTCACATGACACGTCTTCCTATGCCACATTCTTGTTTCATTCTCTTTTGCATTAGGCATAAAATATGATCCACCCCCTTGAAACTGCATTCTTCATTCTCAGTTCATACAAATTTACATTTTTCGGTGCCATCATCATAATCATGTCCGGAGGTATCACAATCTCAGGTTTCAAGATGAAGCAATGTGCATCATCAAAGCCAACTTTATATCCTTTATCACAGACCTGAGAAATGCTTAAAAGATTGTACTGTAAACCCTCCATATGCAACACATTCTCAAAAGACACTTTGCCATTGGTAAGTGTTCCTCTTCCTACAATCTTCCCTCCATTTTCATCACTTCCAGAGGCAACTGGTCCTTCAAACTTCTGCTCATTGTTGACATGTGATACTTTATCACATGTCATGTGCCTGGAATATCCACTGTCCATGTACCATACATCATTGACTTCAGTGGACTGTCCCTAAGAATTTGATGATTCTCTAGCTTCATTAATCTTAGCCATATATGCAACATTGGCCTTCTCAATCTTAGCAGCATGGTTACTCCAATCAAATTCACCATCTTGAGGAAACGTTGTCACTGCAACATTACCTTGATCCATGTCCTAATTATCAACACAAGCAGTCCCTCTGTTTTAATTGGTTTGAATCTGTAACTGGTTATTCCTTTGTTGTTATTGGGTCTGTTGTTGTCTGTTTTGTGAGTAGGGATTTTGATTCAAAGGCTGATTCCTCTGCTGATAATTCTGCTGATTTTAATTCTGATTTTGGTTGAACTTGGCATGATTCACCTGATTCCCAAACTGCATATGAAGATTGCACTCCCTGGCAAAGTGTCCTGGCTGTTAGAAGTTATAACAAATAGCTTTAGACTTGTCAAAACCAATCCTCTCATTAGGACCAGAAAAGATTGACCTTCCTGTCCTGTTATAAAGCCTTTTGCTTCTAACAGCCAACATGGCAGCTTGCCATCTTAGATCCTTATCTTCCAGGTCATCAGCATCAATTTGCTCTAGGTCTTCATGAAAAAAACTTGTGTGAATGAGGTTCTTTGCCACAAATGCATTGTAAGAGTCTGTGAACACTAAGAATAAAGCCTGAGAGTAAGTTCCATGGCCTGAGTTCTCAACATAAGGAGGATGCCCACTTGTTGATGCATTGTCACTGTCTTCAATCATTTGAACATTGAACCTTTGTTGAGCAGCACCATACACTCTGGGCGTCTTTGAAGCGACCAAGTTTGTATCTATGGGTTCTTCAATTATAGGATGCAGTTGTTGAGATCTTGTGGACAAGTTTCCCATAGGAGCCACCAATGCATTTGTAACAGGAAAGCTTGGTCTTTCCTCCTTGATCATGTGATTCTCTATCATTTCATGTTTTGCAGCTTGCAGAAATAAGATCACATCATCCATATTAAAGTTGGAAAATTCACTTTCTCTCTTATGAATTTACTTGCAGTATAACATTCTCTGGATAGAGGAGTAAGTAGCTTCTTGTTCAAATCGAAATCAGAGATTTGTAAGTCTGTTTTTCTGATTTCATTTACAATGGCTATAAATCTTTGGAGCACAGACTTCAGTCTTTCACCTTCATTAAACTTGAACCTGTCAAGTTGCTGCTTAAGTCTATCCTTTTTAATATCAAGCAGCTCAATGTTTCCTTCAAACATCTCTACCACTGCATCATACATGGCTTTGGCATTAGTGTAATGATTCACACTGGTTAGAATCTCCCAAGATAATCCAAGCTTCAGCATAGACAGGGCCTTATCGTCCCTTTTCTTCATTTGCCTCTCAACCACTTGATTATTGCCTGTAGTGTCATTCGAAACATATGGACCATCCCAGATAGAATTCCACAACTCTATATCATTATAGTTCATATTAGCTTCAAGGAAACCTTCCATTTGATGTAATTTTCTTGTCCCAGCAATCTTGGGATCTTGTTAGTTGATACTTCTTGTTCGTCTATAACTTCAACTCTTCAGATCTGAAAGCAGAAACCTTGTAGACCCTAAAGCTTCAACCTTTATCACTCAAACTTCAATCCTATGGTCTTCAGAGAGCATACACAGCTCTGATACCACTTGTCAAGGCCGGATCTCGTGCACAACTAATGATAGTCGACAAGAGCACACAAGATCTAAATAATGAAGCCCTTCTGAATATATCGGCGGAATCAATATAAACAGACTGTAGGATTGATTGTATGAATGATATAGCAAACACAAAGCAATAAACAAAAGATTCCAATATATTCAATATGTATACTATATTAAAATACATATAGGAAGGACAATTTCGTCATTTCATCCAAACTCTTAAATTTAAGAGTTTTACAACTCTTAAAGCTTAAGGTACAACTATTAAAGCATCATGTTGAAATCCCGCTCATTATAGATTTCACATATAGGTTGAAACATCCTGACACAGTTTTAAAATTTGAATTCTCTTAGGGTTTTCTTCTAAACGTCCATCCAAATTTCAGATCTAATTGTTTGTCTCTCTCTCCGTCTCTCAAATTAGACACTGGCGAATTTGTTAGCAAGATAGCAACAACCTCAGCCCACCTTGTCCGCCGAATTTGACTTTGGTTTTCTCTTTTTTCAAGTTATCTCTCTCTCTCTCTCTCTCTCTCTCTCTATTTCACCTGTTTTATTAATTTTTGTATTCTAATTTGACCTAATTAGTCATTTCAATTTGGGGATTCTAACCCTATATTTGTGGATTTAGTATAGGGACGTCAATTGGCACCGTCGGTAGCCGGTTTTTGGAAGGTGCTTCACTAAAAGCGAGGTTTTGTAGCCGGAGGATTTGGGAGGTTCACCGAACGGCAAGGTGATTCACCAAACTTGATTTTCAAATCTGATATTGATTCAGGTAATAAGTTTATCAAACCAACTTAATTTTGTTATTGATAATAGTGAGGTATAATTACAAGAAAATGAAATCGGTTACAAGCTACAAATATGGAATAATAAAGACATAATAAAACTAATCAAACCTATTCAAACTATCTAAATATAAACGAGAGTTACATATTTTAAATATTAAATTTGTATAAACACATTAAAGGGAAATCGTTAATGGTTATGCCCTCTAATAGATATTACCCCAACAAGATCATTTAAGATGGAATTAATATGAATGACATGAGTTCTATACTCACTAAAAGATGATATGGATAATTCACAGTAATCGAAAAGAAGTAAACGTGCATGTGCATAAGAAGATTAAAAGCATTTAAATGTGAATTCAGTTAGTGATAAGTTCGGTTCAGTATTATACTGACTTAGTTATTAGCATAGTCTTTTGCAAGTTGTTATTTGTTTACATTATGTTCCCGTTGTTTTGTAAGGCAGCCATAGTTCAATTCTTGTGTATGCAGTTTTCATTATTCAATTAATAAGAGTGCCGCTCCACATTAAACCTCACTATTTTTAATAAATTTATAATAGTAAAATAATAGTTACCATTCTTAAAATTTATGCTTTAAAATTTGTTATTTTGATATTTATTTCCTATTTTTTTTCAAATATATATTTGATATTTATAATAATATTTTACTTTAAAGTTGTTTTAAAATACTATTGTACAATGACTGTGTATTACTAGTGTTTGCTAGGTTTATTGTTTCTTGTATATCGATTATTTATTAAATATTGTATTTTCAAGAACTAGCCGTATAGTAGACGGGCTGGTCTCAAACTAGTATATAATATATTAATAACTTTGTAAGATCATATATGATATTTTTAGTTTTACGTCGATATATATGATATTTTCAATATTTGTAACAACTTTTATCTTCACTTTTAGTTTAAAAACCTCGAACGATAACCCACTTGTTAAAACCTAAAAGATGCAATTTCACATCACTACTAGAATAAACACCTTTAATGACACGCAATGCGTGCCACTAAAGGGTACAGATGACACACAAATGCGTGTCAATGATAGCCCAGTCATAAAATAAACATGACATGCACCTACGTGTCATGTTTTATAACACTCTTTCATGACTAGCAATTCTTATATATATATATATATATGTATGACATGTGCTTATGCGTGTCATGGTTTTAAGTGCTTTTAAAAAATATATTTATACATATATAATAAATATATTATTTTATTTATTATTATTTTTTGTAATTACTCTACATTAATGACAACTAAATTCTCACAACACAAATAAAATGCATAAATAGAAAAACAATCTGTTTCATAAATTAATCATTCTTAGTCAAATTTACAAAGATAAAGAATACACTTTAGGATTGGATTCCACAACAAAATAAACAAAATCAAACCTATTGACTCGTAATTAGCTAATTGCCCTTCCTCATCATCCCATATGAAAATTTGTGTGTTAACCCTTATGAAAATTAACCTGCAAGAAAATAATATAAATATAGAGTTATTTAAATGAGTAAATTGGGCCTTTCAACTCCTAAAAAAAACTTCATTTAATATGTAGGGTAACATTACCTATTGTAGAAGAACAAAAATTGTTGCACCAATCACTGTAACTTAGTGTTAGCACCCATTTGAAGCTTCAACCCATAACGACACCCCTATATATTGGTAAACATAATAAACGCATAATATATTTTATAGTGGGTATTCATTTAAGGTCGTAACAACCCAAAACTATATCAAACAAAAAATAATAGGTGAATATTATTTCCTCAATTCAACTAACTATAATGTAAGAATATCAAAATTCTCAATGGGATTGACTCATTTCAAGTACATAGGTCACTACAAAAGCCCTAAATTTACCTCCAAATCTAAAAAAAAATTATATCATCACAAATATTTGTTCTGCAAATAATAAAAAAATATAAAGATGCGAGCGTACCAAAACACATTGATGCGGCGGATCGGAGAGCAATTCCAAGTCATTGTCGGTGGAGAAATTTTTCTTTATAATACAAATATAAAGATACAAACCTTACCTAATCCAAAACAACACCACAAATTAATATCAAAACTAGTGGGCTGACCGCCACAATGCAGCGGGGTTTAAATGTTGATTAACAAAAGTATCAGCTACATGTTATTTATGCTGCATCGGTCGTTTATGGTTTATGTTAGAAGTCTCATATGTGAATCTGCCGGTCATTATTATATTAATAATATGAGGTGATGTGATATAATTTATATAATGAGGTATGTTGTAATATGATATCATATCATATCATTGGATATTATGTGTCAGTAAATCATGATATGATATAATATGCAATATAAGACTAATATGGTGCAATATAATATAGGGAAAAATAAAAAATGTAAACGGAGATAAAATTGGATTGGGTAAGAATGATTCGTGGTCATACAAAAAACTTTTAAATATTTTTAAAAAAATAAATAAATAAATCATAACTCAAAATAAAAAACGAAAAAATAAATAAAAATCTAAAATGTTTCTCCCGTCATTGAGTTAAAAACAAAAAAGACACAATATCGAGAAAAAAGACACAACGACGAAAATAAACAAAATACACAATGATAGATAAAAAAAGACACAATAGATCAGACACAATGATCTTTTTTCTTAACGTTGTGTCTTTTTGTTGAACGAGGAAGACGGGGAAAACATTCTTGTTTTTTATTTTTTTACTGTTTTTTATTATTTTTTAAATTTTGAGTTATGACTTATTTTTATTAATTTTTTGTTATTTTTTAGGGCTTTTTTGGTCTCGAATTTTTCTCATCCTTCTCACTTTTGTTTCCCTTTATAAAATAACTTGGCCCATATAATATAATTGTGATATAATATATTGTAATATAAAATTGTATAAGGTAATTCGCATGTTTTAATATAATATGATATATATGAGAGTTTTGCAACCCATGACATATGAGGTGCATGTGGGAGAGGTAGTCATCAGTGAAAAAGGCACTCGACTTGAGTGATGGAAAAAAAAAAGATATGTGAAACATACGTGACGGGTACACCCTAAACCCGTTGTAATATAAGATTTGTGTTTGAAACAAATTCAGTGATATAGAGATAGATAACCCTATGAAATGAATGTAACGTATTTATGAATAATTTGAAGAAATGGACTAGAATAAGAAATGGTCGCACTTGCCCAACTAAATTAACACACTTTGGCCAACATAGATAAGTATAGTTTGAGCTATGCTTAGTCGTAACAATTCCACATATCAGGGTTATTCTCTTAGGTGGATTCATGGCTTCCTTTGAAGGTATACTTTTTTGGTTTGGTGGGGCTTAAATAGATCGTGAATTAGACGGCTTTAAGCTAAAGATAAATAACTCTGCCATTACTTTCTTATCTGCTTTTTGGCGAAGCAGAGGAACGCCTATTAAGCAGATTTTCAGGGCATGTATGCTGCATTGGTTATTTGGAAAATAAACCTCATACATCAAGCACGTTCATCATGCAACGATCACTAAATTGCCATTTAACCAGTGTCCTAATACTATTTATGTGATATTTCAAAAAAGAAGATATTTTTTAGTTTAAGATGTGTTTGTAGCAGGGTTACGAAGAAGGGAATAAGGTAATGTGTAGAAAATTGCATGCTTTGGGGAAAAAAAGGTATTATAAAAAATAAATGTTGGGTTCACCCACATTTTTTTTCCGCCTAAATTTATGCATAATGATTGATAAGGTTTAGAAGACTTACTTGAGCGTGTTATGTTCCTTTTTTTATAAGTATATGATATATTTATTATTAGGGATATTTTAACAAGGAAATTAGTGCTATAGATATACATGATGTTCCAGTTTTATAAGCTGCACTCGTGTTTTACAAGTGACAACAAATTAACTGTAAGAATTTTTACGTAAGGGCCTCTACATTATGCAAATATGTTTTTTTTATCTCAATGTTTAAACACAAAATGAACATACACCTTGATGTCAAAATGTACCTCAAAATCTAAACAAAAGTGAAAAGCTTCAAACATGGAAAGCAATCTTTACTCGTCGTCAGAGCTAATGATTAAACCACAAATCTAGAGCGGATACGAATTGCAATCTTAACAAATGATGGAAAATATAGAATTAAAGAAATCGCTCGTCTAGCTACAGCTTTCATGGTTGTTGTTAGAGTAAAGTGCCCCTGCCTTCACCCACCATCTTATATAACCGGCAACGATTACATATTTGTATGCATTGAAATCGCATAATCGTGGTGGAGAAGTAACTGTCCAACTTATGTAATACTTTATGTACATGGATGCGTGCTTTAATTGGGTTCGGATAAATGTAACATGCAGATATAGGACTATGTGAGAAGAAAACTCTTGATAATTTGAAACCCGCATAAAATTAGACAGGATAAATCATTTAAAAACAAGAAAATGAATTATAATTACTCTTTTGTAAATATGAAATGGGTGATTATAATTAATAGATAGACCAGATTAGATATTAATGGTTAACAAAAGGGCTAAAATGAAAACTCCCACACCACGCATCTTATAAATCAAACCCTACTTTCTTTCATATCAATATCATCAGACGCACCTTCTTTAACGCCGCACCTGCCACTGGGAATCGCTCCGTTGTCAATGTTTCGCCTCATCTGTCTTAAACTTAGTTTATATTAATGTTGTGTTACAACATGTTGATCGTTCATAGAGGCTTGACTACCACTGGGCCTTAGGGTTTAGTATAGAGGTGGTTCCCTCTTTTAACTCGCTTGCATATATCTTTAATTCGCCATTTTCAACGATGTGTTTTTATGATTGCAGGTGTATGTTTTCCATGGCTTCTGAGTTTGGATCGGATCAAAGAAGATCACGAACAAGAAGAGAAAAGATCCAAACTATGGGCAAAGTACAAGAGGTTTGGTTACTTTCATCGGAAAGTTAATCATACAGGCAGGCAGCTGGTTGTTTGATGCATACATGTTGTAGGTCCTCTAAATGGATCTCAAGACTTGACTCGGATCAATCCGTGTTGTTGGTTAGCGGAAATCACCAACGACACTCGGATCTCGGATCTTAGTTTGTTTGGTTTATTTACTTAAAGAGAGAAAAGGAGAGAAGTGGGTGAGAGAATTCTTTTTATTTCCAAGAGTTGTTTCTCTTGAGTTGTGAAAGAGTTGGTGTGGAGAAATGGGTTAAGTGGCCTTTATATAGGGTCCCAATTTCTCCAAAGTTTACACAATAAACTTACAAAATAAATGTACCGAGTACCTACTACACCGACTAAAAGCAAACTAAAACGACATACACAATCCTAAAAACAATATATAATATTGGCCCTACAATCTCCCTCTAGGATTGAGTATGTCGAGGAACCTTCGTCAAGTTCCTTACTTCGTCTTTATTTCTTGAAACTTAGTACTTGTCTTGATTCAGGATCTTGAACCAGATTGGATCTTGAACAGTTCTTTATTTTCTAGTCTTGTAGACTTGAACTTCAATCTTATTTTCTAGGAAGGATCGGCAACAGCAAATTTTAGAAACATCAGATGCGGGAGGCTCGACATCTAATTTTCTCTTGTTGACTTTCTTGAGCCGGCTGGTTTCATTCCTTGTCTTCAGACACAATCAGTTCATCTTTAGGTTCAACCACCAACTTTCACGTTCTCATTTTCTTTTAAGTGCTTCAACATCTGCAACTCCAAGCAGACTTGATCTTGATCTACCTGTCCATGTATAACTGCACAATACTTAGAACGAATAAGATTCGTTCACAGACCCTCTCGAGGGTCAAAGAAGAATTTGTTCAAAGACCCTCCCAATTTCAATCTCTCAACTTGTAAATGATTTGTTTAAGTCCCAGATTTCCAACGAACTTTGCATGAACGACCTTGAAAACAAAACACATGATTTTAAATAAAACAAGGTTTAACAAAATATGTACGAACATAATAAAAGTTTAAAATTTTTTTGGCATTTTCATATATTTTAAAAATAACGAAAATATATACATAATATTTTGAAATTGAAACAAGAAATGAAACAAAAATAAGATAGGAGTAAGATGAAATTAATATTATATATCAAAAATATTTACTTTAAACGTTTACTAAATTATTTTTCTGAGAAAGATCAAAACATGGAATCACATTATCTGTTAACGTTCTAGATCACACTTCTATTTGGACATTATTATGCCAAGAACCCAAAGTCGATTATAGATATAATTTGTCCACTTTAAACTTAACAAGTATTTTGATGTCAACATGACACATTAAGGTACAATTAGGCACAATGCTTGTGTGGTCCCCATTTAATCTGACAAATTACAGACTCCATCATACCTCGGGCTTAATTTGCTTTCACATGTCACCTCAACTTGACTTAAACATTTCTTATTTGATCACAGTAATCTTATTAACACACTTGACACTTTGACTTTATGCACTTGAAACTTTGTACACTTAACTCGATCTAGAAAGATTAAAATAAAGCAGAAGTTCAGGCCATAACAATCAAGTCGGAAAATACCATATTATCGATCATAGAAAGTCCAAGGCTTGAACAAAAGAAAGAAAATAAAACAAAGCGGAAAATTCAGGGCCTTAACAATCAGGTCGGATAATACCATATTATCGCGCAGGAGAAAGTCCAAGGCTTGAATCAAAATAAATGAATAAATAACGCAGAAGTTAAAATTCCTAGAACTGACTCTTTTTCTTGATTTTTCTTTTTCTTTTCTGACTCTTTTGTTTTTCCTTTTCTTGCTTTTCTTGACGCTTTACTTGACTCTTTTCTTGACTCAATAAAAATTAAAAATGACACTGATTTTTCATAAGACAACTGTGATAAGGTAAGCCTCGATCCGAGGTTTGGGTATGACATGTTTAATTGCATTTCAGCCTTCATTAATATGACTTTAGTTGGAGTCGGCAACCGCTTCATAACGTGTAACC
>NW_027503358.1:0-34043 GCF_021521415.1 Bidens hawaiensis
GATTGAGAGTTTACGTGTTACCAAGGGGATGGCGACTCTGAGGATACACTATTGGGGCTCGAGGTTTTAGTCAATAAATATTTTTTTAGGAATATATAGAACAAAGTCCAATAATATTTAGGGCATGCTCGTACGACATCAATTGACCTATCATCCATTTATTCCATCTAAGTGCATTTCTTCTTACCATTAAGGGGTGTTATCTTACGGTGATATGTTGAACCAGTTTGCTTCAACTCGATTATTTTTAATTGTCTTTACTATGCTTGAGATGGTGTAGGTGGATCTTAACTCCAAAGGCGTGAGACCCATAGGTTTTTGATATCACATGAACTTAAATGCTAATGTGCGTGGGGGCTTGATAGGCTGGTGTTGGGTTTAAGTGGACAACAATATTGGCAATCGTGGTTTTTACGTTTATATCTAAGCTTTAAGATAATCTATATGTTTGTTAGACTGTATTTCTCCGATTCCGATCCCATTGCAATGAGACTTTTTCAGGGACGAAAAAGAGTTAAGTGTGGGGATATTTGATATAAGGCTAAATATATATTAATCCCTTGTATATTTTAATTAATATTTAATCTTTTATGTTCGATTTTTATTAGGATTTGTACACTACTAACTTATTTGAATAATGTAGGTTTCGGGTTTAATTCCGGTGAAAAGATGGCGAAAAACGAGCAAAACAAGCCGAACCGGAGAACCGACGCATCAGGAAACAAACCGACCGAACCAGGAGAGACCGACCGGCTAGGCCGGCCAAGCCCCCCCCCCCCCACCTGCCGGAGTGCCACGCGGCCAGGGTGGCCAGGTCCAGTCGCGTGGTGCGACGGCCTTATGGTCAGCCCAGTTTCCAGAATCTTCGTTTGTTAACCGACTTAACCTATTTTTGGACCCTGTTGCCTATATAAAGACCCCTAAACTCATCATTAATCATACCTTGAAGCCCAGACGAATTTGGAGAGTTTCGAGGCGTCCGAGGCGAGTTTTCGGCAGCTTTGGAGTTGAGGAATCAGCCGGCGAAGTGCTTAATATTCAAGAACAAAGACTCCGGGTTTTATCACCTTTATTCTTCCGTTCTTATTTATTGTCGCTATGATTTCGTCTATTATTGTTTTGTATGTGTTTGAGATGCTAGGCTAAACATTATAGACTGCCTAGCTTATGATGAACCTACTTGACGTTGTGTTTGATTCGATTTATTTACGTTATGGTTTTTATGATTTAGTAAAAGGTTTACTTATATTAAATTGATGCATATGGATATATTGGATTGTTTGATTAATTGTTATTATTCCATAGTTGCCTTGATTATTGTTTGTCATTATGATAGGTTGCTATTAGGTCATCTACTTTGTGTTTATGATTATTTTATGATTGATTTCGAATAAGATCATAGGAAATAATAATATTAATTAAATAAACCTAAGTGTGGCTGCTAACCTAAATAGCTGTAAGGTGCTAGGTTATCGATAGATCTTTATTATTTGATCTTGCTAGATTTAGTTCTTTGTAAGGAGTCCGTCTAGGTTTGGTTATTTAATTATTGTCTATTGAATCAATTCGATATATTAAACTGCCTTTGATTTACGTGCTGTAAGTAGGATTTCGTATAAAGGAACTAAATTATAAATAATTGGGTGACGGTAAGCGAACTTGATTTTTAATACTAGTGTGCGTTAAAACTTGTTTGAAATCCATAGGTTTTCTCTTAAGAAGGGTCAGGGGTCCTATTTGGTTTTTCTTTTAAGTGTCTATTTTACGATCTCATTCCATAACTAAATATTTTCCCGAGTTAATTCATTACCGAAATTTAGGGGAGTCTAGCCTAGGTAGTTTTCTCATCATCATCTTATTTTCATAACAACCTTTGTTTTCGTTTAGTTTACTTGTTTTCTTAATTAGTGTTAATTATAGTATTAATTTAGTATTTTAAATAAAAACCCCTTAAAACAAATATAAATAATAAGTCATGTTTTGTAGTCGAGTCTAATTAGCTAGTAAACGTAATTTAAAGAGTGTCGTGGGTTCGATATCCGACTCACTTAGCTGTACTAGATTTGACCGGTTCACTTGCCGGTTAGTAGTTTAGTTAAGTTTAAGAGTCTAGAATTTATTACTTAGTGTCTAGATTAGCGTGTTTTTATATAACTACTTTCAGCACATCAGTTTGTAGATAGAAACATGGGCAGACATGGTATTGGGAGAAACATAATTGAAAGAGATCAAGGGATTCATGTTAACAAAGGAGGTTTGGTTAATGGGGGGGGGGGGGGGGGCAAAGGAAAAATATTATAGCCCAGTTCAGGGTGTTAACAGTCGGTTCATATCGGTTATTTCAGATGGTGCTTCACCGATAGTCGCGCATGGGCGTGTACCGGGACAACGGACTCTCAAGCTTGCGTCCGTCTTACATTAACATTGTGCCACATTTTCACGGGATGGTTTCAAAGGACCCGTATTCTCATTTATCTGATTTTTCAACTATTTGCGGGTTGATTGGGATGCACATATGATCAGGATGAGGTTTGGTTGTGAATTTTCCAGTTTACATTGAAAGATAAGGCGAAATATTGGTTTAACTCATTACCAATGTACAGTATTCGAATCTGGGACGAGATGCAGCAAGTGTTCTTAAACGAGTATTATTCACAGGTGATGATAGATGAGGCCATAATTGAGATTAATCAGTTTTCACAGTTACCAGATGAGTTATTTCATGAGGCTTTCACCCGCTTTAAAGAGATAATCAAAAATTGCCCGCACCATCAGATCGAATTGTGGGAGTTAGTGAAAAGTTTTGTAGACGGGCTGAATTATAAGTCAGAAATCATCTAAAGGCCTCGAGTAACAGTAAACTACTGAATCAGCCAGAGGAAGATGAATGTATTTTCTTGAGCTAATGAGTGAAGATTCTAAGTCTGAAGCATCTGCTGAAAGAAGAAGAAAAACGCTCGATAACCAGATCAGTAAAATCAACATCGAGTGAATCTGAACAGATAGCATAGTTGCAGAGAGAACTGGCTATGTACAGAAAGATAAGAAAAAGGATGTTGTAAGGTCGGGGTGAAATTCCTGCTTGTGAAGGCTGTGATGACTTGGGCACAAAGCAGAATATTGCCCCGAGTATGAAGATGAGGAGGAACCGAATAGGTAAACTATGCATACAGGGTTCCAAGGGTCAGGGGTTTAACTCGAACAACTGTCACCTCGGCTTGAGCAACCACCTGAACTTTAAATACAAGAATGCAGCGAGACAGTCAAACTCGAAACTTTAAGGGTTCCAGCCAAAACTGACAGCAGAGTAATTACCGCCTAGGCGGTTATCAGCAAGGAGCATATAATCAGAACAGTAGTCGGGTTTATAATAGAGATGATTACCGGGGTAACAATTCATTGGGTGTCTAGAATCAAGACCAACAAAAAGGGTCCTCGGGTAATACAAAGGAGTCTGTGCACTTGAAATTGGATGCTTTGCTGAAGCTAGTGACATAAAATCAGAAGACATTAAAAAACAGCTCGAGTTAAGAGATAAATCTTCAGAAGCAATGGCAAAAGCAGATTGGTCAGTTAGCTTCAGATATGGCTAGATCTCAGAAAGTGCGAGTCAGGAACCGAGGGACACAATAGTAAACCCGAATCATCTCTGTTCGAGCTCAAAGAAACACGTGAACCAGGTAAGTATTTTAAGAATTCGGAAGACTTGTGATAATAAGGTTGGCTCCCACCACCATTGGTTGAGGGGGTGGTGGAAGAAGTTGATAAAATGTCATTAGTGATGACTAACCAGAACCGGTTGATTTAACTGAACCTAATAAAACTGAAAACAAAATTAACAAACCAGTTCTGAAAGATGGCACCATCGATCTAAGGATAAGGAGAAGGCGGCTAAAACCGTACCCTAATCCCGATGCGTTGTTGACGTCATCTAAGGCGAAGATGGCAACTTAACGGGGCCTACAACTAGATGCGGGAAACATTTAAATAAGTTAAAATTAATAAACCCCTATTAGATGCCATAAAATAAATTCCCGTCTATGCTAAGTGTCTAAAAGACTGCACTCAAAAAAGGAATCATAAGATTCCCAAACAGATTGACTTAACGGATAACATGAGTGAAATTTTGTCGGGTGATCATCCATCTAAGTTACAAGATCGAGAAGCGCTTATTATACCCATTAAAGTGGGTGATTTTAAAACAACACGGACACTCCTAGATCTTGGAGCTACTAGTAGTATACTCCCGGAAAGTCTGTACGATCAGTTTGGCTTTGATCCGCTTCAGGCAGCCGCCACCACGGTTGTTCTAACTGACCAAACACCTAAACTTCCCTGGGGGATATTGACTTATGTGATTGTTAAGGTGGAAGATTTCTATTTCCCATATTACTTTTTGGTTATTGACTATGTTTCGGGTTAAAGAACAAACAGCACACGGGTATTCTCGGTAGACCATTTTGTCTACTGCAAATTCCAACATTAATTGTAGAAGTGGTACATTTGACATGGAATTTGTTAACCATAAGCTTAGAATGAATGTTTTCACACATGTAAATAATTCTCTGGTCGATGACGAGTGCGTTATGGACAATGTTATTGATGAGTGTATTCTGTTATACAACTTGTAGTGAACAGGGATGGCACAACGAAGCCGTGCTTTATGTTTGACAGATTACAGATGGAAACTGATAAGCAACTGGAGGAGGAAGAAAGGAAGCTGGAGGCTGCAACTTTGAGAGGTGATTGACCACCATGGTCGGTTTAGGTGGAGCCACCACCCGAGAAGATCGATACCGGGCTAAAACCGTCATTGCAAGAGCCACTGAAAGTCGAGCTGAATGAGCTACCAAAGAATTTAAAATATGCTTTTCTCGGTAAGAAACGAAACTTTACATGTTATTATTGCTTCTAATTTGTCTTTTGAACAGGAAAGTGCTCTACTAGAGGTGCTGGTTTCAAACAAGGAGACTATCGGGTGGAACATTGCGGATCTGAAAAGGATTTGTCCTTCAATTTGTCATGTATAAAATTCTCACAGATCCAGAACTCAACCCCGCGCATGATGCTCAAAGGAGGTTGAAACCGACATGAGAGAGGTAGTCAATATGGAGGTGCTGAAGTGGCTTAATGCAAGTAAGATATTCATCATTTCTGACAGCACATGGGTAAGCCCGACTCAGAATGTACCTAAGAAGGTGGGCATCCAAGTCATCAAGGATGACTTAGGTAATGAGGTAGCCCACCCGGATGGTAATCGGGTGGAGGATTTGTATTGATTACCGGAAGCTAAAATGCTGCTATCGGGAAAGATCATTTCTCGCTTCCATTTATTGATTAGATTGTAGATAAGCTATTAGGATTTAGGTAAGTAATTTTGCTGTTTATTAGACGGGTATTCTGGTTATCATCAAATAGCCATTCATCCTAAAGATAAGGAAAAAACCACGTTTGTTTGCCCGTGTGGCACATTTGCATTTAGGCGAATGCCATTTGGGTTTATGTAACGCCCCCACCACCTTTCAAAGGTGTATAATGAGTATCTTTTCAGATTTGGTATGGGTGTCTTTGGAAATCTTCATGGATAATTTCTTGATTTTTGGCACATCTTTTGAATCATGTTTGAAACCAACTTGAAAATATTTAAGAAGGTGTATTGAAACTAATTTGGTTCTTAGTTGGGAGAAGAGACATTTCATGGTTTAAGAGGCTATTGTCTTGGGCCATGTTGTGTCAAGTAGTGGAATAGAGGTAGACCGTGCTAAAGTGTAAGTTATTTCAACTTTATCTCATCCCACGAATGTCAAAGGCATTAGATCATTTTTGGGGCATGCCGGTTTTATTGAAGGTTTATTAAGGGTTTTAGTGATATTACTAAACTTTTATGTAATCTATTATTAAAAGATGCATCATTTAAGTTATATGATGAATGTGCTAAGGCCTTTGACATTTTGAAACAAAAGTTAGTTGAAGCCCCAATCTTACATTGTTTAAAGTGTCAACAACTTCAGAGCATTTCTAAGAGGGATGAGATTGTGAACCCGATCCTAGTAGTTGACATATTGATGTTTGGGGGATCGATTTCATGGGCCCGTTCCCGAATTCATACGGTAATTTATATATATCCTAGTGGCCGTCGACTATGTGTCTAAATGCGTTGAGGCGATAACCATTAGGACAAATGAGCACCTTGTCTGTGGAAAGCAATATTTTTTCGAAATTTGAAATCCCCCCGACAATCATTAGTGATGAGGAATCCCATTTCAAAAACTTTAGATTCGGTAAATTTCTTAAACGATACGGGGTTGATAATAGAATAGCAACTCCTTACCATCTACAAACGAGTGACAAGTTGAAGTGTCTAATCAGAAAATAAAACAAATTTACAAAAAACAGTCCAGACGGACCATAAGGATTAGTCACTTAAACTAACCAATGCTTTATGGTTCTACCGGATGGCTTAAAAAAGTCGATTGGTACTACTCCTTATAGACTTATGTATGGAAAGGATTGCTATTTATCGTTGAACTTGCACAAAGAGCTTATTGTGACACTAAACAAGTTAATACTAGCTATGATGATGCAGGTAAAGTTATTGTGTTGTGCTAGATTGAGAAGCTAAGGGATGAGGCATTTGAGTGTGAATCCACATACAAGGCAAAGATGAAGAAGGTCCATGATGCAAAGATCCGATTGAAGAACTTTGAAGTGGGTCAAAGAGTTTCGCTTTACAACACAAGAATGAAACTCTTTCCGTGCAAGCTAAAGAGCAAGCCTACGGGCCCGTATTTGATTGTTCGGATTGAAACTCATGGTAAATACGAGAGTGAAGACTTTGACGACCATGTGAGACAGGTAGTGAATGGCTATAGATTGAAGCCAAACCTTGAGATGAAAGATATTCACAACATGGGTAAGGAATCAGTGAGTTTCATTGTAACCTCACCAGTTTATGAAGACAATTGATCTCTTGAGGTAGTGTCGAGCTATACACACGCAATTCAGCGTTGACCGAGAGGCAACCCGGGTTTGTAAGTTTTTAATTCGAGTTGTTTTTATTTTATCGAGTCAGTCATTGATGGTTTGCCTTGAGTTTGTGTAGAAAAGACCAAGTGTGGGGAAGCTAGATGGTGAACTTGCATTTCATGGAATTCGGTAAGAAAATGGTCATTTACATGTGTTTCCAGGTATGCAAAGCATGTTTTGAGTTTGGGAACGTGTTCAGGGTGAGGTCGGGATGTCGAAAAGTGGTTGGGTAGAAAAATGTCTGACCCCGAAAATGAAAAAAAAAAACATTCTGTGAAAAATTCCCATCGGGCTACGCTATGTACTTTTTCACAAACCCATTACGTAGCGCAATGAGATTTAATCAATCGTTAAATACGGCATCGTCGCGTCGCGATGACGTCCATACTGGACCATCGCCATGCGCAATGGGACCTTGACATCCAGGAATGCATGACGTCATCGTGCATCACGATGATGCCTGACCATCCCCCGCGATATGCGACGGGTTTGAGACCTGGACCCTTTTGTTACTCATTGTGATACATGGTGGATAAAAAAACCCAAAATATAATATAGCCACCGTCTTCCCCACCGTTATTATCATACCCACTTGTCACCACCATATCTCATATCTCTCTCCAACCACCATCATCATTAACCACCATCTCCATCGTCACCACAAACCAACACAACCGGAACTTACCACCGTTTCCATCACAAACCACCACCGGAACAAACCACCATCCATCCATTGCCAACCACCACCATCACCTTCAAACATCATCATATCTCACCTCTTTCTCTCTCTAACCACCACCACCATCAGCATCACCTCACCACAATCATCATCATCATCATCTCTATTAACCTTCTCCACCAGTCACCACCACCATCATCTCACCACCGTCAAGAGTTTGGTTATTTCTGTTCGAGCACTCACTTTATAGTTTGTGTTAGTTCAATACCGAGATATGTTTTTAGGTGATTTATTGACATGATTCTGAACTGAATGGTTAAACTTGTGTAGTATAGTTCTGTACATAAGTGTGGATCTGTTTAGGTTGTCCGGTTCGGGTGTTTTGGGTTAAGTCATTTAATTTGGTGGTGTTTATGATTTAAAAGCTCGGTTAAAGTAGATAATGTAGAAAATATTTGTTGTCAGGTTTATAAGGGTGGGTTATGATTGTTAATTTCTAGTTTTGAGGTCGGAACTTTAAATGAAAGAGGTGACGGGATGGGTTCAAAGTTCAATATTTAAATCACTATTTTATTATTATTTTAATTGTGGTGATTTTTTGAGATTAAACGAGTGATTTTGAACTTAATTTAATAATATTTTATTAACATATTATGAACCCGATTTGTCATCTGCTTATTTATCGACATGTTGATCTTAGTTGGCACATTTATCGAGGCAATCATTCAGTTGTTTGTGTAATCGAGAATGTCAGTCGTAAGTATTGAGTCAGTCTATTTAGTGTGTGTTGTAAATTTGTCGAGTCTTTTGTCTGTTTAGTTGTTTAATCGAGTCTTCAGGGATATATTGCATAGTTTGAGTTTTAACGAGCGTAGATGGTATCCCTGAATTTATAAAAACACATACATGGTATCCTTGAATTTTTTATCTTCATTTATTTTATTATTTTAATGTAGTGGTACAACCGCGACCAAAGTGCTATCTAGTCGTCGCAACTGTTTAATGTTGACATATCTACTTGAATGTTTTATTTTGCAAATATGCCAGATATTCTAGGATCTTCTAGCTCCGTCGGGCGCAAGAGTCGGCGTCAGAGGCCACCAGGTGCAGGCCACCTTGATCCGGTTGCATCTTCTAGGGGTGCACATGAGGCCCATCAGTAAATTGAGCAGCAGCCAAGACCGCCTCGTGAAATCAGATAAGATGGTGAGGAGGTTCCGCTGACTCGCGAGACTGATCGAGTGTTGGAAATTGAGTTTTCACCATTTTTAGATTTGGAAAGATGAAAATGATTGTTATTTGTTACAAAAATACAATGTTTTTAACAATACCACCACAATAAGCCAGTGTTAACAAAACCATGAAGAATGAAGACTCAAGACCCGGCTACAACTGAAGGAAAATACAAAGTGCCATTATATTATTTTTAAGTTATTTCGTATAAGTTGTTTACTAGAAGTTAGGGTTTTGGGTCTTGTATTATAAATGGATGTCACATCCTTCAAGGGCGAGTGCGTGTTTTGGCTCCCATCTCTATGATGTAACAATATTCCATGGATATTGTCACACCCCAATTTAGGGCCTAGGCATGTGACCGCAAGCGGGTACCTGTTTTGTAAATATATCAGAGTTTAAGGTTGCAAAGCGTAAGACTTGATTAAAATATTATTTATATTCAAAAGATGGGGATTAAATGCCCGATGGTTGGTACAAAAGAGTTTGGAATTATAAAACCATAATACACATTATTTTAATGTCAAAAACTCCATTTGAGCCATCAGATCGTCTAATGGCTAGTCATCATCTCCAATCACCTATTCTTGATTATCTGTAAAACAGTTTATAAAATACGTCAGCAACACATGCTGGTGAACACGTTGACACAAAATATTTTGATACTCAATTATCCCTTGAGACATCTTAGGCCTCGACCCAACGTGGCTTAGGAAATAACCAAGTTCTTAAAGTCTGAATTACTATTATAAACTCCAGTTCTACTCGAAACCACTTAGCGAACACCACAACATCGAGGACTTAGCAACTATCAATATACACAAGATAATCCCCTCTCGGATATTACTTAGGTTCGGCCCAACATGGCGGAGGCATTAGCAAGTTTGATACGGTGTGCCCACTGTCTACCCACATATGTAAGGATCCAGACAAACGTATACAATAGCCTGAGGGTCAGCGATTACCTTTGTTTATAAATTTTTAGGGATACATAATCCCATGTGAACATTTCTAAGACTTGATTTATAAAGTTTACTTGTAAATAGTTTGGATGTATTCACCTTTGTTCTTGATCAGTGTGTCTCACTGATTTATGATTTCTTGTTGCCTCGGGTCTATGGTACGAGAATAACGTTTTATAAATACTACATCAACGATCTAGCTTCAGACCTTTAGTCTGTTTACATACCCTTTAGCTTGATATTCATTTCTTTATAAAACATAAGGAACTCTAGTCCCTTCGTTGTTCATCATTTATACACTACGTTTCTTCTTCATGAAAAAAACATATATATCGAGTTTCTTCTTTCATAAGAAACACTTATAAAATCTTTATATAAAATAAAGAATGATATTTTTATCTAGAACCTCGTCTTATGAAATCAATATTTCATTTATTATGTGATCAAGGTACGGGCTATATCCCCGGCTAGGGTCCAAGCTATAATAAAATAATCGGACAAAACCCCTACCTTGTATAGCTTGCTTAGATGAAATTCCTAGGCTTCACTCGGTGGCACTTCTACTTATCATCGGATAATCAAAAGAATAATTCGACAAAGGTTCTACTTCTTGCATGTACTTGAGACAATGAGCGTGTCGGATGACGGTACGTTTTATGAGGCTAAGCGTGTATGTAAGGTGTGCCGGAGTAATGGGGTTTCACCCCATGACCATCTATTTATAGGCAGAAAAAATTCTCCTTCGCGTAGCGAGAAGGAATTTTTATTGTTCGTGCGCGTAGTGCGAACAGCTAATTAACCGCCTCAGGTTTCTTTTGTCCTTCGCGTAGCGCGAAGTATCACTTTGCTTCACGCGAAGTGGACCAATAGGTCTGGTGAGTTGACCACCAGGCTTGTCCTGCGTCATTCAAAGACGGGGTTACTTCTTGGCTACTTTGCATAGCGCGAAGCTTCTTTGTCCAATTCCTTCGCGTCTCATGAAGGAATCAGATTTTCAAATTTTTTATTTTTAGCCCCTGGACTTTGGTAACTCGTCACGTTTTGATCTAACTTCCATCATCCAAAAATACTAAGGCAGCTCTCAAGTGGCTTGCGAAGTGCAAAGTGTGGCATCAAAGCGTCACATTGCGCCCATCGCCCGAGCCTGTGCGCATGCTCGTCGGGTGCTTTGTACCCTCCGCTAGGACCACTAGGGTGCACTTGGCATATAAGAATATTAGTAAGGAAATTCTTTATCTTATAAAGAGCTTCCAAGTTTTATAATTTTTTCAATGTGGGAGGATATCTCTCTTTCCTATTTATACCTATGTGGAATGCTTCCACTTTCTTCTTTCCTTCCTTCCATGTGGGATGAACTTCCTTATCTCCTTAGAAGTGAAGTTTGATCTATCCCTTCGCCAAAAGGCGGTGTTTGAATGCCTTCGGGCTCCTCGGGCTCAGGATTTTCTAACGGCTATCCCCATTGAAGGATTAGGCCAACATATGTCGGGTTTGGAGTATCGGGCTATCCTTAAGTACCGGTTAATGATCCCTATGTTCCCGACGGATGAACCTTACCCAATTTGTCGCAAGGTCTGTTTGGATTCTTTTGGTGACCATGCGGTGCATTGCAAAGAATTGCCTGGCTTTAAATACAGACATGATCTGGTTAGGGATGTTCTGTGTGATGTTCTTAAACGGGCAGGGATTTCTGCTAAAAAGGAGGCCCCTGTTAACTTTCTCACGGATCCTATTGAAGGGAGGTCTACTTTACGACCAGCTGATATTCTTGTGTTCGGGTGGGCAGGGAGAAACACGCCTGTGTGGATCTTACAGGAGTGTCTCCTCTTGTTGGGCTCAGGGACCGTGGGTTTGTTGTGGGTCAGGCTGCGTTGAAGGCTGAATCGGGCAAAGTTGTTAAACACGAGAAAGCTTGTTTAGATAATCAACATGTCTTTCTACCATTTGCCTTTGATACATTTGGTTTTCTGGCTCCAGAGGCTGTGAAATTTTTGAGTAGGGTTCAGCGCGTCATACACGGAACCTCTTCAGCTTCTAGGTCTCAAAGCTTCGTTTTTAGCAGGATTGGCTTTGCTGTTCAAAAGGGGGTTGCGGCGCAGCTTGTTGCCCGTTTACCTGCCACTTTATTGTAATCGTTTTATAGTAAATTATATAAAACTTCGATTATCTTATGAATATTTTTGGTCCTTCATCTTTATAAATTTGTTAAATTTGGACTGAACTTTTTGGGGATGTTACAGATACAAAATCCATGGAGGTTGAATGAATATGTAATTAATAAATAGAAATTCTTTTAGATTTTCATCTTTATGTTCACAAATATATCATTGTACATATTATGTTATCAACGCACACGCATCTCCTACACTTTGATGTATAAAAGTTGATTTCATACAAAAGTAGGTTGATTTCATATCCAACAAATGGTATCATTGCATAGCTCTGAATCAATTGATAAAATTTATCAATCATTGGTTTAACGTTGCTCACAAACTTGATATGAAATCAATTGGAGATGTAAAATCAATTTTCGTGGTGTTCGATTATTCCTATGTTCAAAACAGCCGGCCAATTTGATTATAGAGGAAACAAACCAGAATTGATTATAAAAAAAACAAATTGATTTGGAATATGCTTTTTTTGTAATGATGTGTTGATGATTCATTGTAATTTGGGTACATAGGGTATTCATTCTGTGCTGTAACATCTATGGATTTTTCTTGCAAAAACGATGGTCTTTTGTGATCGTATTTAGTAAAGTTCTCGTATTAATCTCATCGTCTACATTTATTAGTGTTGAATTATGTGTCATTTGTTGAATAACATTATCTTTATATGCATAATTATATGATCCTATGTTTATTTTATCGTAATCGTGCTTAATCATTAGTATGACATGTTGAACCGGAATGCCTAGATTAATATTTTATAACATGCAACAAAATATTTTGTTGTTATTATTTTTATCCCGAGTATTTAAATTTATCACGTGATTTAAAAACGGAACATTCTAAAACCTTCTATCTTAACCTTCTTCCACAAGAAGGTTTATTTAAATCCTTTAAATTAAAAAAAAAAGATAAAAGTGTTTGAAAAAAAAATGTGCCGTGAGTTTCCTAATCCTAATAATTTTTTTTAACATTATTATTATTATTATTATTATTATTATTATTATTAATTTTAGTTGATCTTTTAATCTTAAAACAAGTTTTATCTCTATCTGAATCATATTCAAACCTCAACTTTGGGCCTATAAATAGAGCCCCTTATTCTCATTATTTTTCACACCAAATCCCATTATCTCTTTTCTCTCTAGCATAAACAAGTAAGTCTTTATAATTAATTTGCTTTTCATTGATGTTCTTTATGGATTTTTGCTTCATATTATGAATTTTTCTTTTTTGTTCTTATGTTCTTGAATTTTCTTTTGAATCTTCATAATTGTTCATATACCCTCACCATGATCATCATTAATTTTTAATAAAACCTTTACATTTTGCTCTAAAAGATTATGATGATCATGTTATTCCAAGAAATCATAATTATTTTCTCAAAATCTTGGATCAAAGTATAATTTTTCCATGAGCAACTATGAATATTCTTATGATCTTCAAAAACTCATAAAGTTATCATAACTAAAAAGTATATTTACATAATTGGTCCTTATAATTTCATAAATGTCAATAAATATCCTAAATTATAATATTTACACTTTAAACCCTATACTTTCATAAATGTGAATAAACATCCTAAATTATAATATTTACACTTTAAACCCTATACTTTCATAAATGTCGATAAGCATCCTAAACTATAATATTTACACTTTGAACCCTATACTTTCCTAAATGTCAATTGTGACAATCGTCAATTTCAGATTAACTCCGTTAACTCCGTTAACTCAACTCCGTCAATTCAAACTTAAAGATCACTGAACCTATAACGCACACCTCATTACATTTAAACTAGGGTTTAAATGACACTTAACACTTACTACATGTGTAGTCTTTCGGGAATTGCACCGAAACGCAAACGAGTTGACGCAAACGATTGGTGAATAAACGAAATACGTCAAAACAATAATTATGTGATAATTATGTGTTAGACTTATGTGTTATGTGATAACATTGTTATAAACGTTAACTCAATGTGCTAGAACTAGTTAATTAAGCTAGAAAAGTAACATTTGGAAGTTGAGGGACTAAAGTGTAACATGTTATTATTATTAATAACAATAAACCCTAACTCTCTCTTCTCCCTTTCACTCTACCCGACGGCAGCCCTCCCCTCCCCTCTCTCGCGATCGGCAGCCTCACACACACACATATACACAAGATCTTTCAAGTTTGATCGAAGATTAAGGTGCTAGGAAGGTATAAACAACTATCCTATGCATTCTTCTTGCTTAATTTCGATTTTTAATGGGTTAATTGTGAACCCTAGGTTCCGAAAATTTTCATATATGGTGCTCATATGATTTGTTTGATTAGATGATGTATTGATTGTGATTTGATAACTAGAATTGATGTTATCACATGTTAATTGTTTGTGTCTTTGATTTGAGTTCAAGCAAAAACCCTAATCATGTATGTAATGTGTAATTGATATGCATGGATAGTGATTATGGAGTCTAGAGTGTTATATGAACGGATTATAGTCTACAGATGGTTAATATGTTGAGTTTTGTTGCAAACAGTTCAATTGACTGTAACGGGCTGTAAATGTGAAAATTGGTTGAGATTATTGATACTACAGTAAACTAGGTTGAGTCTAGTTTCTAAAGAATATAAATTTGCAATTTTTGAACGTGTTAAAGTTAACTTTTATGATTTTACAAAAACATTGTGCAAAGCTGAGTTGTTAGACCTGCTGTTAGGTTGTTTTGTAAATATTATATCTCATGAACTACAAGGCCAAATGGGTTGGTTCTACTTCTGGAAGTTAACTTGTTGAGTTAAGAACCAAACCCAATTTGTCTTGCATTTGTTGGATTTTTCATTTAACGGTAAATTTCAAATAATATTCTGTTGCGCATGAATTTGACTGTTATGAGCTTGCTGTAATGTTTTGATCATTATGAGAAATCTATGTGGAATAAAAATAAAATAAAATATGTTCTGGAAACCTAACACATGCATGCTTTTGTGATGATTTTTGGTAAATTAATTGAGATGCTATGATTGGTGGAATAGTACAATCTTTAAAGTAGAATTTCTGTCTCGGTGAAACTAGCTGCTGAATTTTGTGAAAATGCATGGAACATGATAATTGCTAGTTAATTGTTATGATTTGACCAAATTTCCCCTGTGGGGAATACTTGCTATATAATTGTTATGTTTTGACCAAATTGCCCCTGCGGGGAATACTTGCTAAATAGTTGTCGTGTTTTGACCAAATTGCCCTTGCGGGGAATAATTGCTAGTTAATTGTTATGTGTGACCAAATTGCCCTTATGGGGAGTAATTGCTAGTGATGTACATTATTAATACATGACACGTAAATAATTTCTCACACATGTAATGTATCACGAATGTACTTGTTAAAGTCACACACGATTCACAAACGAAACACGAAACACATTGTGTGCATAGGTATTATGTGCCGAGTCTAGAGACTCGATAATAGTTCCGACACTTAGAAAAATCTCTTTGTTGTTATAGAACGCTAGAGAGAGTTTTTCTGTGACGCACATCCTTTGGTGATTTATTTTGGGAGTTCTTCGCAAACAGTGAGTTCACTTACCCCTTTTAAACTGTTTTCAAACGCTTTTCACTTGGGGAGATAACATACTCCGAAAAACGCATTTAAGATTTTGTTAGTATAAATTATATATCACTTGTAAAGACTAAGTGGCAAACGCGTTAACTAAAGTCCTTCATTCACATCGAACCGTTTAATATTGGATAATAGCGAGTCATTGTTGAGTAGTACTACTGGGTTTGACAAACCCCACCCAACGCTAAACTCGACTGGAGGTCGAGTGGGTGTAATCTTGGCTAAACACATACCATGGTCGGGATAGACCTGGTGGCAAGGCAAATGATAAACAGTCAGCTTCGGTGTCGAACACTTAGTAATACTTGTATTATAGGCTAGCTACCTATAGATATCTAATTGATTTAACACTATCTGGTAACGCAAAACGCTGAACGCAAAACGCTAAACGCAAAACGCTGAACGCAAAACGCTAAACGCTTTATTTTATACAAACTTGTGAACTCACCAACCCCGTGTTGACACTTTTAGTATGTTATTCTCAGGTAGCCGAGGCGGGCACGCGGTTTAGGATCATGCATTGCTTGAAACACTTTTAATTATGCAAACTTATTTTAAACTGTTATCATTGGGTTTTTAAGTCGTCCTGCGTGACGCAACATTGGTTTCTATGGTTTTACGCTTCCGCACTTATTTTTATTTAAACGTTTTTATGGTTTGATTATAACTAATGATTCCGATCCTGTTAGTTCACACCCTCTGACGGTAAAACTCCGTTAGTGGATTTTGAGGGTGTGACATCAATAAACACCCAAACTATATGATATTACACTTTTAACCTCGTACGTTATTATTTTTCAAAACCATTCTAAAACATTTTGAGTTAGTATGCAAATAGAGTATAAACCGGGTATGTATGTATCTGACAAGCAAATGGTTTTGTCGAAGGCAAGAGTGGCGTAAATAATCCCATTGGACCAGTGACTCTTACCTGGGAATCAACTTGCTGGAGGTCATGCTCTTAGTTTAGAACATTCTAGTATGCGACACTTTAACTAATTTAAAAATCAATACTTAATCTGGGGCATTCCGTAACCTATTCAACAAACTCTTGCTCGTGTTCGTGTTCATCCGTCAAGCAAAGTGAGTTCATAGCCCCTTTTACATGCTTTTAAACGTTTTATAATTCGGGGTGGAAACATGCTTAATCAATTTGTTTTACATGCTATTTGATTCAAGATTTATTTCATTATATTCGTTATGTGTGATCATTACAAGTTTATACATACTTGCATTGACAACCATTAACTTGTTAAAGCCTGTGGTAGTATAATGATAGATCTATTGGACCGACCCGCCCACGCAGGCCTCGGGTAGAGGCCTGTGTGTTCAGAATCCGACGATCGTTAAACATTAAACATAATAGTCTAATCGTGGATTAGACGACTTGCTAAACGTGTCAGAGCTTTGGTTGTAATCACAAAAGTATACAAGTAACTTAACACATATGGAATGTTTTCAACATAAAACTTATTTTTAAAAACCTATATTCTCACCAACTATTTTAGTTAACACTCTCGCATGTTTTTAAGGTGATGGAAATTAAGTTATGGAGATTCTTGAAGTTTCATGTAGGGGATGAGTCAGACTTAGAAGTTTAATGTATAAATTGCTATGTCATGTTTCTATTTGGATTATATTTGTTTGAATAATTTGTTGGTTTATCTTAATAATAGTTTTTATATTTAATACCATGTGCATGATTTCAATCTACGCACGCCCCCGACGTTTCCACCTTCGGCCGGGGGGTCTAACAGATTGGTATCAAAGCATTGGTCGTAGAGAGTTAGTAACCGACCTACGTATAGGAATGTCCCTTAGGTTGAAATTATGGGCTATTAAATTTCCTAACTTCTCATTTTAGCATTTCTCTCGATTCCGTCAACTCTTTCATAAACTCCCACATCCCCTTGCCACCGTGGGACGAAGACTACATTGCTCTATCTTTCTTTGATAGCAAAACATTTGCTTTATTATTCCTTACTCTATTACTTATCCACCTTATATGATGATTTCTTAGAATGCCTCCTCGTCACGATGCCTCCAATGACTCTAATGACAACAACGACAATGACACCCCGCTAGCAACTGTGCTCGCTCAAATGGCTACACTTCTTCCTGCTATTGTCAATAAACTCAACGGCAATACAACAATAACGGCAGCAGCAACAACAACAATAATGGCCAAGCCAATACTATTATGTGTGATTGCACCTTGACCTTTGATGACCACTCTCTTCATATCGATCTAATTCCCTTTAAGCTTGGTAGTTTTGACCTAGTTGTGGGAATGGATTGGTTATCCAGTAATAAAGCCGAAGTTGCCTGTGCCGAGAAGCTCATTCGTATCCCGTTAAAATCCGGTAAAACACTAATCATTCAAGGAGAAAAAGCCGATCGTAACCTAAAAATCATCTCTTGCATGAAGGCCCGTAAACTTTTGAGGAAACAATGCTATGCCTTTTTAGCCCATGTAGTTGACAAGAAATCCGAAGTGAAAAAGATTCAAGACATTCTCGTTATAAAAGACGATCCCGAAGTTTTTCCCGATGACTTGCCAGGACTTCCTCCGTCTCGACAAGTTGAATTTCGAATCGACCTTATACCCGGTGCAACTCCCATTGCCAAATCTCCCTACCGTTTAGCCTCATCCGAAATGCAAGAACTCTCTAGCCAACTTGAAGAACTTCTCGACAAAGGATTCATTAGGCCTAGTTTCTCACCTTGGGGAGCTCCTGTCCTTTTCGTCAAAAAGAAGGATGGATCTTTCCGCATGTGCATCGACTACCGAGAGTTAAATAAACTCACTATCAAGAATCGGTACCCACTATAGAGGATTGATGACCTCTTCGATCAGCTTCAAGGAGCCATTTGTTTTTCAAAAATTGGTATCCGCTCGGGTTATCAACAACTGCAAATTCTCAATGAAGACATACACAAAACCGCCTTTCGAACCGCTATGGACACTATGAGTTCATGGTTATGCCCTTTGGCTTGACTAATGCACCTGCAGTGTTCATGAACCTCATGAGCCGAGTTTGTAAACCGTATCTTTAGAAATTCATCATCGTTTTTATTGACAATATTTTAATATGTTCAAGAACCAAGACCGATCATGAGCAACACCTTCGTCTCACCTTGGAACTATTGAAGAAAGAACAACTTTATGCTAAATTTTCGAAATGTGAATTTTGGCTTTGCGAAGTTCAATTTTTGGGTCATGTTATCAACGATAAAGGTATACACGTGGATCCTGTAAAAATTAAAGCTATCAAAAATTGGGAAGCTCCGAAAACCCTATTAGAAATTCGTTCATTTCTTGGTCTGGCTGGTTATTATCGTCGTTTCATCTCGAATTTCTCAAAAATATCCTTACCTCTCACCACCTTAACTCAAAAAAGGCAAGCTGTTCTTTTGGGAACAAGAGCAAGAAGATGCATTCCAAACCTTAAAGCAAAATCTTTGTAACGCACCCATCTTAACTCTTCCTAATGTAAACGATGGTTTCAATGTCTATTGTGATGCTTCAAATCAAGGTCTCGGTTCTGTACTCACGCAGTGAGGCAAAGTCATAGCTTATGCCTCTCGACAACTCAAGATCCACGAAAAGAACTACACCACTCACGATCTTGAGTTAGGCGCGGTGATTTTCGTTCTAAAATTTGGAGACACTACCTTTATGGAACTAAATGTGTCATCTATACTGATCATAAAAGCTTGCAACATATCCTCAACCAAACATGAGGCAACGCATTGGGTCGAGCTAGTCAATGATTACAATTGCGAAATTCGCTACCATCTCGGGAAAGAGAATATTGTAGCTGACGCCCTAAGCCGAAAGAAAAGAGTTAACCCTCTATTATTCGGTCCATGGAGATAATTGTTCACACTAGCCTTAAGGTCCGAATTCTTTAAGCTTAAGCCCAAGTGGTAGCCCAAACCATTCTCATGGCCAAATTGGATTGTGGAGCCAAAAAGCAATTGGAAACTAAGTCTGATGGAGTTCTTTACTTCAGAACTGACGAAGACGACTCGCTGCATGCAGCATGGGAGAGGTACAAGAGCCTGCTAAGAAGATATCCACATCATGGGTTGAACAAAAGGCTCCAAGTCCAGACATTCTTCGACGCCCAGTCAAGTCAAAACAAGCAAGCTATCGACCAAATTGCCGGTGGAGATCTCGGAACCAAATCTTCAAACGAGGCATTTGAAATCCTAGAGAAAGCAGCCAAGAAAAGCTTTGCTTACAACCTACCAAGATCCACCCCATCACACAAGGGTATGCACCAAGTTGACTCCAACACTCTTGTCACTGCACAACTCGAAGCACTCTCAAAGAAATTTGAGCAACTACAAACAGAGTTGGTGAAAGCCAAGACCAAGTGCAACAGGTGTGGCGGTGAACATAAAACAAAATATTGCCAGCAAAGCATGAAGGTTGAAGAAGTCGATTTTGTAAGCCGACAGAACAACTCCTACGGGAATTCATACAACCCTGGTTGGAGGAATCATCCTAATTTCAGCTGGAAGGATGGGGCAAACAATCAAGCACCACCTGGTTTTGACAAACGCCCTTTCAACCAGAACCTAACCTCCCAAGAAAAGCCTCAATACCAAAACCAAGAGCCAAGTACCAGCCAACAAACAAACAATGTAACTACAACAGACAGTCTTTTAGCACAATTGTTGGTCAGCACTGAAACTGCAAACAAACTGGCTGAGCAAAGGAACCAACTAATCGAAGAGAGATTCTAGAAGAATGAGATAGAGCTAAGGAATTAGAAGGCACACTTACAAAACATTGAGACTCAAGTGGGGCAACTTGCTCAACTTCTTTCTGAAAGGCAACCAGGTGGCCTTCCAAGCAACACAGTAAACAACCCGAATGCAGCTGTGAATGCAGTTACCCTAAGGAGTGGCAGAACCACTACAATTTTCGAGCCAACTTCATAACCAACCAAGGAAAAGGAAGCCGAGATTCCTGTAGAGGTGCAAGAGAGGCTAGTCCCAGCAAGTACCGCAAAACCAAAGGAACGAATTAGAACCTACTTTCCACCAATTCCTTATCCAGATCGCTTGAAGAAAGAAAGGTTGGAGGCTCAATATGAAAAGTTTCTCGAATATTTCAAGCAACTCCACATCAATATTCCATTCGTTGAAGCTCTTTCACAAATGCTAAAATATGCCAAGTTTTTGAAAGATGTTCTCACCAACAAGAGGAGGCTGGAGGAGCTATCCCATGTCACATTGAATGAAGAATGCTCGGCCATTTTGCAAAAGAAACATCCAAAGAAAATGACTAGCCCAGGGAGTTTCACTATTCCTTGTCTCATAGGAATTTGTCTGTTAGCAATGTCCTGGCTGACTTAGGAGCTAGTATCAATTTTATGCCTTATGCGGTTTTTGCAAAATTAGGGATAGGTGAACCAAAACCCACCCACATGAGCATCCAGTTAGCTGACCGATCTATAAAATACCCACGGGGCATTGTTGAGAACATGTTAGTCAAAATTGACAAGTTCGTATTCCTAGTAGATTTTGTGATCCTCGACATGGATGAAGACAAGAATGTACCCCTCATCTTAGAGATACCCTTCCTAGCCACAGCTAGAGCTCTCATAGATGTTTGCATGGGCAAACTGACTCTTAGAGTAAATGATGAGGAGGTTACATTCGACATAGGTAGATCCATGCAGCACCCACAACACCATGATGATTCACTTTATTGCATTGATGTTATTGATTCAATTGTGAGTTTCCATGTGAGGGATTATGTCATCTCAAATGCTCTTGATACACAAATTCTTGAGAAACCTCTCTTTGAACCCATTCGAGAGGATCACATCATCGAAGAAATCATCGAACTAGAGAGTCAAGAGAAATCTTCATCTCAAGAAGTTTTCCAAGTTGTAAATCGTGAACTTGAACCCAAAGATAAACCATCCACCGAGGAACCACTAGTCTTGGAGTTAAAAGAAATACCAGCTCACCTGGAGTACGCTTTCTTGGAAAGTGAATCCCAACTCCCTGTGATCATTTAGGCCAGCTTGTCAATTGACGAGAAGAAAAAATTGCTCGAGGTTCTTAAACTTCATAAGAAAGTCATCGCATGGAAAATTATGGATATCAAAGGCATTAGTCCTTTATTCTGCACTCACAAAATCCTCATGGAGGATGACTACAAACCTGTAGTTCAGCATCAAAGGCATCTAAATCCCAACATGCAGGATGTCGTGAAGAAAGAAGTAATGGTCTTTTAGATGTCGTGAAGAAAGAAGTAATCAAACTCCTTGATGCAGGGTTGATCTACCCCACCTCTGATTCACCTTAGGTAAGCTTGGTTCAAGTTGTACCCAAGAAAGGAGGAATGACTGTGGTAATGAACGAGAAAGATGAGCTTATACCAATGAGAACCGTCACGGGCTGGAGGGTATGCATTGATTACCGCAAGCTTAATGACTCTACAAGGAAGGATCATTTCCCACTCCCTTTCATTGATCAAATGCTCGAACGTTTATCTGGGAAAATGTTCTATTGCTTCCTTGACGGTTTTTCTGGTTATTTTCAAATTCCTATTGCTCTTGAAGATTAGGAAAAGACTACAATCACATGCCCTTATGGCACCTTTGCCTACCGGCGAATGCCCTTTAGGCTGTGCAATGCACCTGCTACCTTCCAGCGTTGCATGGTAGCCATTTTCCATGAGATGATAGAGCACTCAATGGAAGTCTTCATGGATGATTTTTCTGTTTTTGGTGACTCTTTTGATCATTGTCTTAAGAATTTGGAAAAAATGTTGATAAGATGTGAAGAGTTGAATCTTGTTCTTAACTGGGAAAAATGTCATTTCATGGTTCGTGAAGGCATTGTTCTTGGTCATAAGAGTTCCCAAGCTGGACTGGAAGTTGATAAAGCAAAAATCAAAACCATTTCCAAACTCCCACCTCCAATATCTGTCAAAGCAATCAGGAGTTTTCTTGGTCATGCGGGTTTTTACCGCCGCTTCATAAAAGATTTTTCAAAAATCACTCGACCAATGACCCAACTCCTTGAAAAAGATACACCATTTGTTTTATCTGAAGATTGTTTAAAAGCGTTTAATCATTTGAAGGAAACACTTGTCAATGCTCCAATCATGGTTGCTCCAGATTGGACAATACCATTCGAAATCATGTGTGATGCAAGCGATATTACTATGGGAGCGGTTCTAGGCCAAAGGAAAGATAAGCATTTTCATCCAATCTACTACGCCAGTAAGACTCTCAACGATGCACAAGAAAATTATACAACCACCGAAAAAGAGTTATTGCCAGTAGTGTTTGCATTCGACAAATTCAGATCTTACTTGTTCTTTCGAAAACCATTGTTTACACCGACCATGCAGCCATTCGATATCTTTTCAAGAAGCAAGATGCAAAGCCTCGACTAATCTGTTGGATCTTGCTGCTTCAAGAATTTGATATTGAAATTCAAGAAAAAAGGGGTGCGAAAAATGTTGTCGTCGATCATCTTTCCCGTTTGGAGTGCCCTGCTTCACACGAACCACTAGGGTCTAACATAAATGATAATTTTCCCCATGAGGTTCTTATACGCATTCAAACAATTTTGACGGGAGATCAAGATGAATGCCCCTGGTTTGCCGATTTTGCAAACTATTTAGCATGTGGTATCATGCGAAAAGGCCTAACACACCAGCAGCGAAAGAAATTCTTTTCTGATCTCAAATATTATTTTGGGAAGATCCATACTTGTTTAAAGTTGGGGCAGATTAGATTATACACAGGTGTGTTTTTGGAAACGAAGCCATGGAAATTCTTAAACATTGTCATAAAGCACTGGAGGACACCATGGTATAACTCTCACAGTAAAAAAGGTCTTTGATTCAGGATTCTTTTAGCCCACAGTGTTCAAGGACGCCCAGTCCTTGATCCAAGCTTGTGATGCTTGTCAAAGAACCAGGAATATTTCAGCCAGAAACGAGATGCCTCAACAGAGCATTCAAGTTTGTGAAATCTTTGATGTCTGGGGAATTGACTTCATGGGACCTTTTCCAAGTTCTTTTGGAAACCGATACATCCTAGTAGCGGTTGACTATGTTTCTAAGTGGGTTGAGGCACAAGCCCTCCCCACTAATGATGCTAGAGTTGTTGTCAAATTCCTTAAAAAGTTGTGTTCACGATTCGGTACCCCGAAAGCTTTAATCAGTGATTGAGGGACCCACTTTTGCAATGCCCAGATGGAAAAAGCTTTGTCCCGATATGGAGTGCACCATCGATTCTCAACACCATATCATCCACAAACCAGTGGACAAGTTGAAGTCACAAATAGAGGCATCAAAAGAATTCTTGAGAAAACAGTTGGTTTGAACCGAAAGAATTGGGCCGAAAAGCCTGACGATGCTCTTTGGGCTTTTCGTACTGCTTATAAAACACCCATTGGCACAACACCGTTTAAACTTGTGTATGGAAAAACATGTCATCTGCCCGTTGAGCTTGAACATAAAGCATATTAGGCTTTAAAAATGGTTAACCTCGACTTAGCATGTGCAAGTGAAAACAGATACGTTCAAATCCATGAACTTGAAGACTTAAGAAATGAAGCTTATGAAAACTCATGGAACTACAAAGAAAGAACAAAGAGATTACATGATGCCTGCTTAAAAGAACATAAACAATTTAAAGTGGGTGATCGTGTGTTGTTATACAACTCCCTCCTTCGTTTATTTCCCGGGAAATTGAAATCCCGTTGGTCAGGACCGTATTTGGTAAAGAGGATATTTGATTACGGTACCGTGGAGCTTGAAAATGACGAAGGACAAGTAGTCAATGGTCATCGTCTTAAGCATTATATCATTAGTTCAAATGAGGGTGTTTCAACAATCATCACCCTCTACCCCAAGGACGAATGAATGCGAGGTCGGGTCCAGCCAAAGACCCCTAACTAAAATTTAGCAGTTGTTCATAGTTTTCGCTTATTTTCAAAAAAAATAAAAAACTTGGCACTTGCACATATTTTTTATTAAAAAAAAAATCTTCTTCGGGAAATGTTTAGACAATTTTCAGCTTATTTGGGTACTAGTTTCTTTGTGCCCAGTCTAGACATCATATTATCTTATTTTTATGACTTTTATGTTGTTGTTTGTTTGGATGGTTGTTGCTTCTTTCGTTGGAACATCTACCTGGAAGACAATTGTGGATTTCGGTCATAACCCAAGGCCACCGACATTTAGCGGAGTTACTTTTCATCCTTTCCCTACATTTTGTATTGCATTTTTATGCATCTTTTCACATTGAGGGCAATGTGAATTTCAAGTGTGGGGAGGGGTTTACTTGAACTTTGTTTTGTCTTATAAAAATTTTCTAAAAATCTCTCCAAATTACAATTTTTGTGTTAAAAAAATAAAATAAAATTAGAAAAAAAATAAAAAATATATATAATTATAAATAATAAAAGACTGTTAAGCTTTTAATGAATTTTTGACAAAACAAAGGGTTAAGGTTGCATTTCGAAAAGCGCTCGTCCAAACAAACCACCGAATCAACTTTAAATTAATGTGAAAACCGAAAATATGGTTTGTATTTCTTGAGAAAAACTTTATGCAAAATGTGTCGTTTATACCCAATCCTTCCGTTTCCGTGAGCGAAGCTTCAAGCCGTATTTATATCATCGCTTATGTTTTTGGCGGATTGAGTGAGTCACTTGTTTCTTGTGATTTAGAACTTGTTTTGAGCATACTTTTTGAGATCCGAACGAAATGTTGTATAAAGAGGGAGGTAATATATGGCCTACCCAAACCTTCCCTCAAACACCATCACAAACCAGCTAGCCATATAAACCCTTTCAACTTCAAACTATTTTACTTTATTTCTATTTCAAGATCAGTTTCAAGAAGACCGACGACAATCAAGTCTTATATTTCAATTGTTGGTCACTACTTATATTTCATGTTTTCTATTTGGATTATATTTGTTTGAATAATTTGTTGGTTTATCTTAATAAGATTTTTTACATTTAATACCATGTGCATGGTTTCAATCTATGCACGCCCCCGGCGTTTCCGCCTTTAGCCGGGGGGTGTGACATATACTCAGAAACTGATGTTGTCATTCTGCACATAAGGTGTTCGATAAATTGTCTCAATGAAGGTTAATATTGTTGTTGAAAAATCAAAATAGTTGTGAACATTAGTAGCCAAAAGTATTATGGAAAGGGCTAAACAAAAGGTTTAAATAGTGCTGAAAGGGGCTGCAAAACTACAAAAAATCTATGTCAGGATTCAGCAATTCGATTGATTTAAACAGCTAATGTGCTATCAAATACCCTTAAAATGTTGCTAAGACACAACAGTAATATAGCTACAAAAAAGCAGCTAAATGCAGCAAATTGGTCATTATTTGACATCATGCTGATGATGAAATTCGAGAAGTAAGTGGGTCAGTGATGTACACAAAATTATACATCAAATACTCCACATTTTACATATATTTATTTAAAAATACTTAAAACCGGTACTTATTGCTTTACTTTATTTTCCAGGATGATTTTGGCCTTAAACGAGCAAAAGAACTAAAACATGAAGACAAAAGAAGGAAATTCCGCTAAATACTCTCGGAACAGGGGCCATGTCCGAAGCAAACACACCCCCATGGCCATCTACATGTGAAGACAAAAGCATGCTTGGCCTCATATAAAGACAAAAAGCGCATGTCTCCTAAAAGGAAGCAACATGGGCCGTGCTCAAATCCAACACGCCCCCGTGGTTAAAGACTCTGACGTACTTGCGCATGCGCATTAATTACTCTGACAACTTGGTCGAACATGGGCCGTGCTCAACTCCAGCACGCCCGCATTCTCAAACTGCAAAACCTGCCCCATGCTCAAAATTGCAACATGCCTCCATGCTCAAAACTGCAGCGTGCCCCTGTGCTCAGCTTCAACATGCCCCATGTTCAGTTCTTGAATTTTGCCTATAAATAGAATCACTTGTTGCATTCAAAGGGGCCATCCAAACTTGAATAAAAACTTGATAAAAATTAGTATCATATCTCCCAAAATCAAGTATTTTTTTTAGGGTGAAGAAAGGCTTGGAAAGTCAACAACAATTAGTAAAGAGCATTATCATCTCCATACATCTTTAATAGAATTCTTGGTTAGATCACTATAATTACCATGAGTTTTATATGCTCTTGTTTTCTTGATGTTTTGATTATGCTCATTATGAGCTAAATTTCTATTTACCACCATGATTTGTGATGAAACTTGACTAGTTTGATGATTGTAATAAACATGTGGTAATTATCTTTGAAGCAATGACATATGCATGATTATCTTTTGGTGAAAAGTTGTGTTTAAATACTCGATTAATGATTTCAAGATTAATAAATGATAATCCTTTTTTAAAACTTTAAATTTCTATCATTTGTTTATAAATTGTATGCATGCATGCAACATGTAGCCTTTAAACTAGAAATGGTAAAAAGGGAGTCTTGAATCATTATAAAGTCTTTGCTCATAACATCCTTGTGTTATATTTGAAAAAAGAAGACACTTGTTATAATCAATCTAACTAGTCGTGATATTCTTTAAGTTATTGTTAACACAAAATACTTAGGTTGTTATGCTAGTCTTGAAAGATTATAAACCGAAGGAATGCATGAATATTGTCTATTTTAATCAACCTTAGGTGGGTATTTGTTGTTCATTTAATCTTTCCAAAGGATTGTTAGATTTGAATGTCATAAACATGAAATAGAATCTAATCATTATATTTTTTTTAAGATTACCTCACTTATATTATGCATGACTCGCGGTGATTAGTTTGTAAATTGTTCATTCTAGTTTTCCAACAAGTCATGAGAATAATTGTCTTTAATAAGAGGTTATTCTATCTTTATCTAAAAAGCGAGTTTATCACATGTTTATGAAATTCATCATCAAAAAGAATCAAGTGGATTCCAAATTATGGTGGTAGCCTTTATTACTTTATTATCTCGTTTAGACTTTTTTGCTTGTTTTATTTAAGTAACTAGTTTAAAATTTAATTTAAAAACAAACCAATTAAATCTTTTCTCACGGTTATTTTTATTGCAAAGATTAGTATTAAAATTTACGTGTCCACGGATTGATACTCGGTTCTTACCACGACTATACTACATATACGATTGGTACACTTTCCATTTGTGTGTGTTATTAAGTTTAGATGAAAACTAATTTAAAACCCGATTTCGTGTGAAAATAATCAAATATTTACATATACATTGCACGCACATCAGTCAGCAAACGGGCTATAATGTGGAGGTGAAGAATGATATAATCAACAGCAAACTTCAGTTGATTTGCAGCTTTATATGAGAGGTCAACAATAGTAGAACAATCATTTGGGCACTCATAGTTGTCAATAATAGCCGCAAAAGGTGCTTTAATACAACAAAAAAACTACTAAAAAATCAGCAGTAGAAGTACTGTAAAACAACGGTACTTTACCTCAGTTGTTTATTCGGATTCAGAACTGCATCAGTAGTTGATTATTAGTTTAGCAGTTTGTATCAAATGATCATAAGATCAGTTGTTTAAGTCACCCATGTAAGTTATTCTTCAAGCAGTTGTTTAAAAACAACCTTTTCATCAGTAGATTCAACAAAAATGCTTAAATATCAGCAGTTCATGGCGCAGTAGTTTGTGTATTAGATAAAATCTGTTCAAAACAACATCATGGGTGGACCTGATCAGCTGTTTTAGCTCAAAGGCTAGTAGTTTTGGAGTCCACAATTCTTCAATCAACAATTTACAGAGTCAGTTATTCTTAGTTGTACAAGACAATTGATGGAATGTATTAATTGGTGTTTGAGCAATTGGGTTTAAAACAGTTGTTTCAAAAAGAACAACATTCGTTGGTTTCAGATATAATCAGTTGATTGTCACACATTAATAAAAATACCATCTAGTTAAGTGATAAAAATCTTCACTACACAATTGTTTGAAGATAAAAGTCATCAGTTGCAAATCACCGTTTGAGGGATCGTAACATTTGATTGATAATCTCTCAACTGTTAACAAAGAGCTCTTCAGTTTATTTTACCTCAACTGTGCATGAAACAAAATTGTGGTTTCAATCAAATGTCATTAGTGGTTGAATAAAAGGTTCATCAGTTTCCACTTCATCATTTATCACAAGTTCAGTAGTTTCAAAAATAGCAACAACAATGTTCTTGAATATGTTTTGTAAGTGGTTTGAATATACTTCGAATGACTTGTTCTTGGTTCAATAGTTTAAAAACTACTTTAGAAAGTTCCTAGATAAGTTAATTCAAAATGAATATAAGACCTTTGAATGTTCCATTTTATTTAAAGAAGGGTACATAAAATTGGTTAATTTTAATTTAAAATTTTTTTAATTAAACAAATGAGAGGGCAAATGTACTTGAAAACTCAAAACAATGGGTGTTATGACTAGATTCACGTGGAAAGAAAAACTTACATGGTGGTTACAAACAGAAACCTTTGGAGAAAAATCGGGTTGAAGGTTCTTTTGCACAAGAATAAAACTCTAAAGCAATTGGATGGTTCTTTCATGGTCTTTCATTTGTCATCAAGTCCTATGTCGTATGTCAAAAAGTTCAAGTCTGAGAAGAGGAAGCCCTACACTTGGATTAATGCCCTATGTTCTTAAAAGTCCTTAGGGGTTGGGGACAGAAGACTCTTAGATTCCTTGTGTAAGAATAAAAAGAAGAGAATGCTTGATCTTAGGGGGAGCTACAATGTAGTGGGAGAAGTTAAATGGTAGACAAGGGGTTACTAGAATATTGCTTTGGGGTGGAATAAGTGGAATAAATAGCCTTCAAATAAAGACATGTTGCAGTGAAGAAAACATCATTTCCTTGTTCCATCACGCATCATTGTATTGCTACAAATTTGTTTTTCATTTTACCAAAAAAGGGGAGATTGCTGGAAATTGAGTTTTTACCATTTTCAACATAGATTTGGAAAGATGAAATGATTGTTATTTGTTACAAAATACAATGTTTTTAACAATACCACTGCAATAAGCCACTATTAACAAGACCATAAAGAATGAAGACTCAAAACCCGGCTAAAGAAAATACAAAGTGATTGGCACCCATTTAAGTTATTTTGTATCAGTTATTTACTAGAAGTTAGGGTTTTGGATCTTGTATTATAAATGGTTGTCACCTCCTTCAAAGGAGGGTGTGTGTTTTGGCACCTATCTTTATGATGGAACAATACTTCATAGATATAAAATCCATGGAGGTTGAAAGAATATATAATAACAAAATGACAATTCATTCATATTTTCATCTTTATGTTCACAGATCTATCATTGTCCATATTATTTTATCAACACACACTCATCTACTACACTTAGATGTATAAAAGTTGATTTCAAACAAAAGAAGGTTGATTTCCGGTCCAACATCGAACTATGATTGTTGCGGATAGCCGGAGAATTCCTAACACGGTTCTTTATTTTGCACCATTATCAGATGAACAGATTATGTATCAGGGGATCCAGTCAATGCAGCTGCTCAAAGACAGGAGTTTTGACTAGATGTTGATCAGGAAATTAGTCCAGGAGGATATGATTCGGGAGTTGTTGACAGACAGATGGGTGTTCGTACTTATGTGTGACTCAATCCGGTATGTTGAGCTCACACGTGAGTTTTATTCTACATTCAGACTTACAGCCTTTGACTTTGCTAAGCCATACGTTGTTTCGTTTGCCCTGGTCGGCACACGCATGAGATGTCAGTACTAGACTTGGTGTGGCCACCAGATTTTACACTCAGGTGGAGGTTCAAACTCCAGCCTTCATTCAAAGTAGTTGGGGTTATCTTCAGCGCTATTAGCAGGATCGAGAGTTTTGGATACCCGAGGGTCATCTGATACAGTTCTGGGAGCAGTTTGCTGACAGGGCCCACTCTAGTTTAGTAGTCGAGTCATCCATCAGGGACCCCCGTCGACATGTACATTCACAGGGTGGTTGCCTGCACTATCGTTGGCCGTCATTCTAGCCACGAGTGTAGCAACCTCAATTTGCTTTGTTTATTATCGATTATTGGTCATTGGGAGGCCAACATTGCTATGATTTTGCTCACTTCGGTTGCTCGGGGGCGACGGTTAGAATGAGCATAGGCTCGTTTATCCATGGAACCCTACATTACGAGTTTGATGGAGCGTTTGGGGGTGTTTTGATCAGTATCCCATAGAGTACTGCTGTCACACCCGGATCCATGGGCCTAGGCGTGTGTAACACCCCAGCTAAAGCGGAAATGCCTGACTGTGACGTATAGATTTCTCAAACATACGTGACACTATTAGGTGACCATAATAACATTAATTCATTTCAAAGCATCATGTAACACAAGTTTTAATACATAACCAAATCAAGCAAACAACCACAATAATAATTTGTTTATTTTAATAACCTAAATAAACTAAGTGTCTTCAACTAACTTCATCCCCTGATCACTGTACTTGTAGCATATGTATAAAATACGGTCAACTATAAATATAGCTGGTGAGTTCCCACAGTTTATACAAATACAAAAAAGAATGCAATTCCATGAAACTCGTGAAATGCACAAATAAGGGTTCTTTGCACTCAATGCAATTGACCTGAGTGTAAAGAACAAATGAAGGTCCTTTTCCAGTTGGGGCTACCAATGTACTCGGATATGACGTCCCTTTTCCACTCGATACAAATGGACCTGAGTGCAAACGGGGGCGTATGATCATACTTATTGAGGCAACCACTTGAAATCCACGTATATAACAAATAACAAGTAAGCACACAAGTCCATGATATGAATTGTAGTTTGTAAGAAGAATTGTAAATCTTGAAGTTTGATAGAATACATATACTACCCCCAAAGTAGTAAAAGCGTTAAAAAGGGGGTGTCAGAAACTCACCTTATAAGTTGAGGTGAAAAGGAAATCCGAAAGCGTCGAAAAGATAGAAAACGGCAAAAGAACCAAAAGCGTCACAAAAGCCGAAATGAGCGATTCGCACTAGCTAAGATAAATATAAGTACGAGTCTTAACGATAATCTAACGAGATTATTTATTGTATAAATTATTTGAGACTTAGCTAATATTTTATTAATTTTATAGCTTTTGATTAGTATATTAATATTTTTGTTTTAACGGTAACTTGGTTATTGTTACGATATAATTATTTTAATGGCAAGGACACGAAGTTTATACATTCGAAGAACTTGAACTAATGTTTACAAATCAAAATTATAATTAATGTTTTAACGAAATGAGTTTTAACAAATTAAAGTTTACGTTTAATATTAACGAATGATTTTGGATTCACGGTTTATGAAAACGATAGTTTGGTTTTAAGTGTAACAAGATTAATTATTTTATATTTTATTTATAAAATTTTTATTTAGTTTAAAATGAGTTTTATGATTTTATTATGATTTTTATATGATTAAAATTAATTAATAAATAATAAATAGGTTCCTTAAAATATATTAAAAATATAATGTTTGACCCGAGTTTCGAACCCGGGTCTATGCCTTATAATCCCAACATGTTAACCAGCTGATCCAGAGAAGCTTTTTGATGTTCAGGTATTTTGTACATATATTAGCGTGTTAATTATGTAGTATTGATTAGTATTTGTTAGAACTTTAGTACTTCATACGTGCTTGTGTGTTTCAGGTCATTGATCGTTAAAGATGCTAAATTGGAGACTTTTACGAGCATGGAATGATATCTCGGGAAGACCGGGGCATAAATTAAAGTCTTAGGAAGTGTTAGAAGGATTCGGGAGGAGTTTGGATGAGAAACCTAAAGCCGATACTAAAACTGAACAAGATGGGTTCAAAAAAGCGACCATGAAGTAAAACGAGCATATCCTGGGCTAGAAAATGAGTTACGGAATCCATAATATATAAATTTCGGGTTTCTCAACGAGAGGAATCCAAAAATGAGGTTACCTACCATCGCGTAGCGTGATGGTATGGTCATATGACCATCGCGCTACGCAATGATCCGCACAGACGGGAAATTTAGGGTTTCATGTTATATTCGTTTTAACGACCCTAGACGCAATTCAACACCTTCCAGGCAATTTTCAGAGCAGCAAAGGGAGCCACCATCACTTCCAATCATCTCCAAGCATCATATATGTTATATCAGATCATAACCGAGGCCCGAGAGATGCCGATGCGCGGCTAGTTCCTTTGAGTCATACCCGGGATATATAGTTTGTAATCTTTCAGTTTATTTCTCATGTACTAGAATGAATTGATTGTAACTATCTTTGATGTTAATCTATGAGTATTGATGCCTAGTATTATTGAGCACAACGTCAGTTTAGGTTTATTTCGATTGGAACGATTAGTGTGCCAATTGCTATGATAATTGCTTGTAGGATGGTTTTGACTTGTTAATTGCAAGAAAGCATACGTTTGCCCTTAGTTGAGTCACACTGGCAAAGACCGTTTGATAACCAGTGCCGTGTGTTAGCGAGCGTGGATGCCTAAGGTTTAACCGGTTAGTTAGTCTGTAGTTGACACAAGATAGTTTATCTGTTAAGTTGCATGAGCTTGCTGTTAGGTTACGTACTTGAATTCCCGGGTATGATTTGCTTTGTTGATTAATTGCATCTTTGATTATTTGTTTAGCTATTATAAAACCAAACTGTTTGCTAGTGTGATCAGCACTTTAATTGAATTACTTCATAATGTTAGGAATCGTTTACACTTTACACTAACCACATACTACTCGTGGTTCAACACCCTACTTACCCTAGCTTGCTTAGGTGATTAGGACCTTGATTTAATAGTTTTTTACTAGATAGCGACAGTCTAGCATTACTTTTCGTTTAGATATGATTTTTATTTCTTATATATATTATTAGTTTTAAAGATATATTAATTGTTAATAATAAAAAAACAATTACAATGGTTGGCCCTGGTTTTGAACCCGGGTCTTGTGTTTAACAAGACAAAGTTTTAACCGGTGGACCATCAATGATATTCGTTTAATGTTTGAAAACGATTATATGTAACAACAACATGAAGATCATCTTCTTTATTGAAACCCTAGGGTTTCAATTGGAAGAAACTGGCCCATGTATGAAAGAATAAATCTAGGGTTTTGATCATTGTTTAAAAATTGTTATTTTACATATATCAATTACCTGCTAGAGTTGTATTTTGACGGGAATAAGGCTCAGGTCGGAGAAACAGAACTTCGGGCTCAATATTAGGCCAATTAAGGGAGATTGGGAGAGATTGAGAGACATGAGCGAGTTGTATAAGGTGTGTATGGTCTTATTTATAGGTGAATTGCAACGGAAATGGTCAATGGGTGGTTAATTTGATGAGCAAAGG
>NW_027503359.1:0-35913 GCF_021521415.1 Bidens hawaiensis
AAGTGTTTTTGATAATCTTGGGCAAGCACAACTGAAAGAACTATTTTACACTGAAAAGGCCCTTTGGGAGAAAGCGGAAAAAGAACAAAGAACATTAATGTCACTAAAATGTGGACTAAATGGACAATTAGTTCAAAGACAAAGATATACTCAAACTGAACAAATTGATAGAGAGACAATGGAGATTATCAAAACTTTGTCTAGAGAAGGGGGTGATTACATAAACCTGATCATGATAAAAAGGGCTTATATTGTAAAGATGTATGAAGCAAAAGGGCATGTGAGAAGACCTCAACCTAAAGACAATACACTTCTAGGTCTTCCATTATAAGTGTCTCAATTCCAACTACAAGGTCAAGACTCCAATGATATCAAACGCCGCATTCAGATGTGGACCTATATAAAAACCTTTATTTTGATTAAAGAAAAAATACCATCAAAGTGATCATGTCTAGCGGTGCATTGAAGACAGTTGTGTTTAAAGATGACTTCCAAGAATTCAACAATAAACAACTGGAGGAAATGGCTAATAACAATCTAGATTTGAAGGTCAACAAAGGAATGAACATTCAAAACTTCTAAAAGAACAATCTAGAAAGGGATTTCCTTTGCTCAACATGAAAAGGAAGTTGGAATACTCTCAAGTTGAACGAACAAAGAGGCATAGAAGGATGAGTGGAAATAGGATGACTAAGTTATCCTACAAGCAATCAAGAAGATCCATTAATCCTTTGGCCACCATGAGAGTGTGCATCAACATGAAGCAGCAAATGTCAAGGCCCAACTATGAAGTCCAGAAGAATGGAAGAATCTCAAAGATAGTCAATGACAAAAGACTCAATCATAAATATTGAGAAATTCGGAAGGACTGGCCTTGGGCATAGTTGAGCATGACACCTAGAAGTATCATCATGTGGAGGATCTTGAGCACATAATCATATGGAATATGTCTTCTCAACATCCACACCACAGGGAGATCTTCCTATTTCGACGAAGACTGCTGCTAAAGTTTACTTTTTGAAATTTGATTTCGACGAAGACTACAACAAAATGCCTACCCAAATTAATTACTCGCAATCTAGTTCCATCACACAAACTGTTCTTCTAATCCATATTCCTTAGTAACATTATTGGCATATCGAGTTTTAGAACCAATCTATGAGTCAAAATGATTTTGGTTTTTTTGATTTTATTTAGCATAATGTGTTTATGGAAATTTTAGTTCAAAATAAAATTTAAAAAAATTATCTGTATGATCTTACTAAAAACCAAAAAAATGATTTTTTATATGGACTACAACTAAATTTGTGAATTTTGTTGCAAAGTATGGAAACAATATAAATTGAGTTAACCAAATATAAGTAAAAAAATAATGGAGAAATATCTTTGCGCCTCTAATTAACATAAAATGATTCGTATACACATCTTAATTAAAACATACATTTTAATTGGTTTTACGAAAATAAAATAGGATTGGATAACTGAAAATTATGTTTCGTATCATTTCTAAAAAAAGAAAATAGAAAAAAGAAATTTGTGAACATACATTCAATGTTATTAAAAAAATTTTATCAAAAAGGTATAATGTAGTTAATAATAAATATAATAAAAATCCTTTATAATTTTCTGTTACAAGTGCCTAATTTTAGTTAATAAAATATTAATTTTTATTTACTATATTTTAGTTAATAAAAATTATATTTTAATACAATATATTGTATTAACGCGTTTAAAATAAAATGTTACCGTTCAAAATGCTAGTTAGTAGGTATTTTTCTTGGCGTTGAAGCTGCACGTTTACAAAAAAATGCAGGTGGATTTTCTAAAGAATTTGGTGTCAACTAGAAAATTTGTTGAAAGTTGAAGAAGATCAAGGAGGATGATAACTACAAAGTTGTTCCTCCACCCTTCATTGATAATTACTCATTAAAGGTGGACAAGGAAAAGAAAAGTGCTTATCTTGATCAATTCAGAGATGTGTTTGAAGATAGAAAGGAGTTTGTTGAAAACTAAAGATTGGTTGAGGTTGATGAAAAGGGTGAGTTTGTGATGAAGGCAGTTGAAACAAAAGAAAGAAATGTTGAAAAAATTGTTGGTGTTCAAGTATCATTGGATGATCAAGATTATAACCTATTGAATAAGGATGATTTGAGTGATTCAAGTGACAAATGCTCAAGCTGTGGAAGTTTAAAAGAAATGAAAAGGGGTAAACAAAGTTCAAAGGACAAGATCCCTTTGTTACCAAAGATTACACCCAAAATGAAGAAACATCATAAGCAAATGAGAAGGGAACATAAGTTATTTGATATATGTGGTGGATCTAAGGGAAAGAAGAACAATGAAATATTAACAAGTGAAGTGTCACCAAAAAGGGAAAATGTTAAGAACAACAAGAAAAATGAAGAAACTATAAAAATGATGACATATTTCTTCCTGTTTATCCAGTTTTCTCTAATCAAGAACTGTTTGATGTTGGAGAGGTGGAAAGCATGGATGATTACATCAAGATGGTCAAGACAAAGAAGTGATAAACAAGATATCCGAATCAAGATGGAGAAAAAAATATTTGTGAAGAGTACTGTGTCAAGAGAAGAAACAAAAATTGAGCAATTTCTGCCATTTGCAATCAACTTTAATAGTCTCATCACTCATCAGAAGAATATTGGTGTTGATCCACCTAGACCTAGTGAAAGATACAAGGTGGGTAACTCAAGTGAAAAGTTCAAAGGACAAGTTTGGTGCAAAGTTTGTGATGTCTATGGTCATCACATTGACTCTTTCCAAGAAAGGTTCATTCCTGAACCATTTCATGTCCCATACCATAAAAAATTTGGACAGGGCTTTTCATTCTACAAAAGAAGATACAATGAATACTTGAGAAAGGGTGAGAAGATGGCAGAAGATCAAGTCAAGAGTGAGATCCAGTTTTAAAGAAAAGAGAGATGGATGACAAGAAAAAGGCTCCAATGCTGAAGAAACTAAACAGATCTCAATTTGTTAAGTCATAAATTTCTGAAAAGTCTGTTGACTCTGAAAAGTCAACCTTTTGTGAAAAGAAGAGCAAGCTTAATAAGAAAATTCAAAATAAAAAGAAATTTAATATACTCACTGGAAATGAGAAATTTCTATTGAAGAATGGTTTTGAACCACATGGTTTTCTTTGGAAGCCAAAATCTGAAATTCAAATGACCATCATGAAGACAGAAATAATTATTGGAGAATGTACCAGCATAATTTTCTATGTTGGAAACTCATATGATACTGGTTATGAATCTAATAATTTTTGTGAGCTTGTTTGCGAGGACCCCCAACCAGATGCAACATTTGATAATGTTGCTGATGATTTGCAAGTTGAATCATCTTGTACTTCATCACTTAACTGATTCTTTTTCTTTGATTTGTGGAGGACCAATCCACTCTGATGAATGATGTATGGTACTTAAACAGTGGATGTTCCAGGCACATGACATGTGACAAAAGATCATTGGTCAACTATGAAGAGAAATTTGAAGGACCAGTTGCATTTGGTAATGATGAAGATTGAGGGAAAATATTGGGGAAGGGCATTCTTACCAATGGCAAAGTGTCATTTGATAATGTGTTTTATGTGGAAGGATTACAATATAATCTTTTGATCATATCTCAGATGTGTGAAAAAGGTTATAAGGTTGGATTTTATGACTCTCATTGTTTCATCCGCAAACCTGAATTTGTATTTCCTTCTGATATGATCATGATGATGGCCCATAGAAATGGAAATTTATTGAAAGATGTCATGTTAGAGGTGGTACCAGTTTTGTGTCAAAAGCCACTGAAAATGAAACAAAATTATGGCACATAAAGCTTTTTCATGTCAATCTGAAGAATATGAACAAACTTGTTAAAGAACATGTCATTGGTTTACCCACAAGAGAGTTCAAGCTGGATGACAAATGCATTTCTTGTCGAAAGGGAAAGCAGCACAAATCATCACACAAAACAAAATTCATAAACTCCATTAAACAAGCACTTGAGATGCTTCATATGGATCTTTTTGGTCCTGTGAGTGTTCCAAGTATTGGAAAGAAGGGATATTGTTTGGTGATTATTGATGATTTCTCAAGATATACATGCGTTTATTTTATAAACTCAAAGGATGAGGCTGCTGAAATGATCAAAAGTTGTGTGACAAGGATTGAGAATCAATTTTATGCAATGATGAAGGTCATGAGATGTGATAATGGAGCGGAGTTCAAGAATGGGGTAATGACTGAATTTTTTCAAGCAAAAGGAATTTTTCAACAATTCAGAGCCCCTAGAACTCCTGAACATAATGGAGTTGCATAAAGAAGGAACATAACATTGATAAAGGCTGCAAGGACCATGTTAGCAGATGATTATATACCTGTTACATTTTGGGCAGAAGCAATAAACACTGCTTGATATGTTCAGAACAGAGTCCTTCTCAACAAAAGTCAAGACAAAACTCCCTATGAGATTTTGTTCAAGAGAAAACCTTGCATCAATTTCTCAAGCCTTTGGGATGCAAGTGTTATTTGTTGAATACGAAAAGACTATTTGAACAAATTTCAATCTAAGTCTTTAGATTGTTTCTTTGTTAGATATTCCACACACTCAAAGGCTTACAGAGTATATGTAAAAGATCATCTGAGTGTGATGGAATCTTCAGATGTTATCTTCAATGAAAATCAGTTCAACACTGTTAATGGATCATTATGGCTATTTGACCTAGAGAAGTTAATCAAATCTTTCAAAATTTACCCTGAAGACTTTGATGAAACTTTATATAGAACAAGTGTCCCTGAAGCTTCTTCAGAGAAGAATATTGATCTGGACAGATTATGGTCCAACGTTGCTGATAAAAACACTGAATATTCTTTTGATAAGAATATTTCGGATGTTGAATCTGAGAACAAAATGAACATGTTGATCATTAACAAGATCAATAAATCATGTCTTGAATGATGAACATACAAGTAATCAGCAAAATCAAGAACAAGCTGACAGACAATCAAGATTTGAAACCTTGTTTCAAAACTTGAACATTGGAAGTGATCTTGCTCTGTTCATAGTTAATAACCCAGCCCAACACTCAAAGACCAAGAATATTGAAATCAAACACCATTTTATAAGAGACTGTAGTGAGAAAGGTCTTATAGTAATGAAAAGAGTTGACACTAGTGACAACTTGGAAGATTTATTCACCAAGCAACTGGATAAAACAAGATTTAACTTTCTATTAAAATCTTTAGGCATGATCAATTCAGATAAGGTCTGATTGATGATTTATACTCATTGTGCTAACTGACTATCTTTAAAATGTCTTGATGAGTGAGTCGAGTTACTGTGTTTGAATATGTGTTTCTGTTTGACTGATATGTGCTTTAAATGACTATATGTGACTTAGGTATCAATGGTGCTTAGGTCAGTTTTCAGTGATTGATTATGATGTCTTGATAAGTGTGTCTACATATGCTATGAAATGTTTAATCTGCATGCTTATCTGATATCTTGCTTGTGATTGAATGATCTGAAATAATGATGTGCTTAGGACAGGATAGACTTTTCAAAATTAGTCTGGAATTGTACATTATGATAGTGTGATTGTGTTAATGCATGCCATTCACCTTTTATTATTCTTAAATATGTTATTATTTGCTTATGTCGAAAATTGTGCTTTGAAATTCAAACTGGTATGCTCAAATGAATATTTTACAAAGAAGTTTTTCAAAGAAAATCATTTTTGACAAGATGAGCAAATTAATGGTGTTGAGAAATGATGAGATTATTCAGTTCAAGCTTTATAGAAGCTTAAAAGGTTTTTAATGAAAATTGATCCAACCTTTGGGAAATGATAGTAGATTGATTATTTATACCAATCATATGGATTTAATAGGCTAAAAGGACTATTAGTGCAGTCATTGATAAGTAGGGTTGCTTTCCATGATGTGTAAAAACTGAGATGGTATAAACATAATGAAATGCTAAACTTAATGTGGAGATACATTGTTGAAATATGCATGTTTCAAGATAAATCTCTCTGAATGATAGGAATAAAAGTGATTGTCCAGTCATACACGAGCCTGTTGGTATTTGGTCACTCAAAATGAAACATCTTAATTATGAAAAAGAAAAATTTTGTGCAAATTGATTATGTACCAACCAATAGTTGATAAATGTTCAAAAGTTTTACATAAATCAAACATGAGGGTTTAAACTAGAACTACAGAGGTGGGGCATCATTATAAGTCCTAAACACCTTGAATGTTCGGGATCACTTGTGCATCTTCTAACTATTTGATAAAAACAAGATATGTTCGTGAATGACAACCAGTAGCAAAAGTAACTGTTCGTGACTTCCTTATGCGTACAGTTCATTGCCAATTGCTCATGAATAGCTGCAACTGTTCGAGTAATAATATCATATCAGCTCAAGAATAAATATATGCATATGATCTTATACACGCAGCAGCAACATTCAGCTGTTCAAGAATTGATAATAATATTAGCAGCAACAAACAACAGAAAAAAAATATTTTAAAAACCGTCCCTGCTGCATTCCTAATAATTTAACTTTATACACTTAAGTACCCTGAGAATAATTAGCAAGTATATGTAAAACATATCAGCAGTTGTAGCAATTAGCTGCAAAAGGACTAAACTGCCCCTGCAGTTCCATTCTTTTAGTGTCAAAAAAATGCAACAGCAACAGTCACCAGATTACGCGCAGCTAACTTACCATTTTACCCCTGAAATGCACCAGCTAAGTGTTCTAAAATAAGCAAATCAGCATCAACTTCTATTTCAAAAACATGACAAGCTATCTGTTTGTGATATAATCTGTTCGTAGAAACACTATTTGTTTGAGAATAAACCAATATATGCACATTAACAACCAACAACCTGATGCAAATACCCAAATATGTTCGTGAATAATTGTTCCATCTGATCAAATAAGCTTCCATTTGCTGAATTTACTTATGGATGACTTCACATATCAATAGCAAGCAGCCCATATAACAACCTGTTAATAACCAACATCAGTATCAGCAATATAAACAACTTAGGTGTTCGGGATCTGCATTTTGCAGCTCGAAAATGCACTTAGCTGCTGTGAATAATCAAAGCTGCTAGTAACATATCCTAATTACTCGCATAAAGTACTACAACAATAGCAACTAACTTAAATCTGCAAGCTCGAACAATTAAACCATTTTCCCCAATTTTGAACAAGCCCTAAATTCTTGGATCCGAAATTGAACTCATTCAACATGAAATTAAGAAATTAAATCAGTCTATCTCATCACGAAATCATCATTGTATCGTCAATTATCCACCAGTTTCACCAAACACTCATATCTAGAACATCAAATATAAACGAATTTTACCTAAATCGAACCTAAACAGTAGATCTGGATAAAACAAAACATATAAACATGAAATCAATGTTGAATCTCCAAACTAATCATCAACTCAAGCATCAATTCACATAAGTAATCTTTGAATCATCAAATTTCGTCCAAAACCATGCAAAAACCCACGAAAAACTTCAACAAACTTCATTGTTTAACGTCCATGGTGGATTCAAGAGCTAATTGAATCAAATTCAAATTCGGTGGTCTGAGCGAATTGAATCAAATTCAAGAAGTTCATGATTCTCCCCATGTGGACTTAACAGACATACACAGAGATAACATTTAAGCTAGACTCCATGAAATAAAGAAATAAGATCCAAGGATCATCAATTTAATGGGACATGGTTTCGAATTTGAAAAATTGGCTGTGTTAACTAAAGAGGAGTTGGACTCTTTACTTGATAAAAAAAGAGAGGAACTAAGGAAAATAAGGGAGAAGAGAAATAGGAATACACAGAGATATCTAGCCTACCTGAGGCTTCACAACTTATCTGAGAAACAACTAAGCCACATGAACTATGAAGATCTTGAAAGTGTTTACAGTTCCGCAAAAGAAAGAATTCAAGAAGAAGAAAATAAAAGAATTGAACAAAGAGAAGTGGATGAACTTAAAGGAAGAGCCATTGTGTTGAGGAAGTTTAGAGGAAAAATTAGATTCCTGGTTAATAATGGAATTCATTTTGAACATGCTGAAATTATGCAAAAGAAAGAAGTGGAGATGTTGTTCAGGGATATATCACAAAGATTAAAAAGGGAAGCAGATGATGCTGCTGAACAAATGAAACTAAGAAGAATAAAAGATTCAAAAAAAGTGAGGAAGAGAAAAAGAAATGGGCTCATGATAAAGAAATTTTATTTGAAAGATTGATGGTGGCAAGGGGTGAAGGAGACAAAGTAAAAAACTTTGAATGTTGATGAAAAGAAGAGACTATATGAATCTGAATTGTCAAAGTAAAAGAGGAGCTGAATGATCAGTCTACAAGCAATCAACCAACTCACGCTCCTTCCCGTATAACTAAAATGAAAGATGCACCTGTTGAAACAAGTACAAGAACCAATCTCTTGTCATGGGAGGATGCTGGTAGAAACAAAACCTTGAGACAAGCCATGATTAATAAAGGGATGTATGCAAGTGTTTTTGATAATCTTGGGCAAGCACAACTGAAAGAACTATTTTACACTGAAAAGGCCCTTTGGGAGAAAGCGGAAAAAGAACAAAGAACATTAATGTCACTAAAATGTGGACTAAATGGACAATTAGTTCAAAGACAAAGATATACTCAAACTGAACAAATTGATAGAGAGACAATGGAGATTATCAAAACTTTGTCTAGAGAAGGGGGTGATTACATAAACCTGATCATGATAAAAAGGGCTTATATTGTAAAGATGTATGAAGCAAAAGGGCATGTGAGAAGACCTCAACCTAAAGACAATACACTTCTAGGTCTTCCATTGTAAGTGTCTCAATTCCAACTACAAGGTCAAGACTCCAAAGATATCAAACGCCACATTCAGATGTGGACCTATATAAAAACCTTTATTTTGATTAAAGAAAAAAACCATCAAAGTGATCATGTCTAGCGGTGCATTGAAGACAGTTGTGTTTAAAGATGACTTCCAAGAATTCAACAATAAACAACTGGAGGAAATGGCTAATAACAATCTAGATTTGAAGGTCAACAAAGGAATGAACATTCAAAACTTCTAAAAGAACAATCTAGAAAGGGATTTCCTTTGCTCAACATGAAAAGGAAGTTGGAATACTCTCAAGTTGAACGAACAAAGAGGCATAGAAGGATGAGTGGAAATAGGATGACTAAGTTATCCTACAAGCAATCAAGAAGATCCACTAATCCTTTGGCCACCATGAGAGTGTGCATCAACATGAAGCAGCAAATGTCAAGGCCCAACTATGAAGTCCAGAAGAATGGAAGAATCTCAAAGATAGTCTATGACAAAAGACTCAATCATAAATATTGAGAAATTCGGAAGGACTGGCCTTGGGCATAATTGAGCATGACACCTAGGAGTATCATCATGTGGAGGATCTTGAGCACATAATCATATGGAATATGTCTTCTCAACATCCACACCACAGGGAGATCTTTCTATTTCGACGAAGACTGCTGCTAAAGTTTACTTTTTGAAATTTGATTTCGACGAAGACTACAACAAAATGCCTACCCAACTTAATTACTCGCAATCTAGTTCCATCACACAAACTGTTCTTCTAATCCATATTCCTTAGTAACATTATTGGCATATCGAGTTTTAGAACCAATCTATGAGTCAAAATGATTTTGGTTTTTTTGATTTTATTTAGCATAATGTGTTTATGGAAATTTTAGTTCAAATTAAAATTTAAAAAAATTATCTGTATGATCTTACTTAAAAACCAAAAAAATGATTTTTTATATGGACTACAACTAAATTTGTGAATTTTGTTGCAAAGTATGGAAACAATATAAATTGAGTTAACCAAATATAAGTAAAAAAATAATGGAGAAATATCTTTGCGCCTCTAATTAACATAAAATGATTCGTATACACATCTTAATTAAAACATACATTTTAATTGGTTTTACGAAAATAAAATAGGATTGGATAACTGAAAATTATGTTTCGTATCATTTCTAAAAAAAGAAAATAGAAAAAAGAAATTTGTGAACATACATTCAATGTTATTAAAAAAATTTTATCAAAAAGGTATAATGTAGTTAATAATAAATATAATAAAAATCCTTTATAATTTTCTGTTACAAGTGCCTAATTTTTAGTTAATAAAATATTAATTTTTATTTACTATATTTTAGTTAATAAAAATTATATTTTAATACAATATATTGTATTAACGCGTTTAAAATAAAATGTTACCGTTCAAAATGCTAATTAGTAGGTATTTCTCTTTGCGTTGAAGCTGCACGTTTACAAAAAAATGCATTCTTAAAAAACATTTAAAGGGTAACTAAAAAATATATTAAAATGACTATCCGTTTGAATTACCCCTCTTATTGAAAGACGTTGATTGACAAAAAATTACGTTTCTTTAATATGAAAACATCTATAATAGAATATAATATGGTTAGTATATGAAAAAGATGAACAACATATATATAAAAACAGAATTTTATATAGCATGATGTTTCAATTTTGCTGACTTAATGAAGGATTTTAATACACAAAACAGAAAAATTAGAAAATCGGGAAACCAAGTACTATTAACTTTAGTGACAATTGTAGGTTATATTTGGTGTTCATATAGATATTAAAGACATGAAAATTAGAAAGAGTACACAGGAAATAACAATAACACAACTTACTCAACTGGATATGAAGACTATCGATTAACTTGAATCGACATAGATGATAAGAAATTCATTTATGTAAAAGTATCTAACCCACCAATATATTTCTATAATACTAGCTCATGTTACACATGGGTTAAAAACATAGAAACAACCATATACATATAGACAACCATAAAATTTCATAACTAACATATTAAACCAACACAAATATTTTAGCATAACTTTGTAATCAAAATAGTAAACATTTAAATTACATAAAAAGTTAATACTTACACAAACTTACTATACACCTAAATTAAAAACCAAACGAAGACATGAACATGTTATCATCATATTAGCCCACTATCAACTTCTTCGACATTTTATTAAAAAAAAGTCATTTTGCTTCACAATATAAAAAACAAAATAAATCATAGCCACCTGAGTAAATATACAACTAAAGTCTTAAGGTATTATGAGTTTTATTTCAACATTAATAAATAAATAAAGGTATATTTTATTATAAATTATTTTATAATTAAACTTTTGTTTTATTTCGATTCAAAGACATTTTAGTTAAATGTATTAAGTTAAATCGAACCAATAAATTTTTATTCTACTAATTTCACTAATTAAGTATAACTAAAATAATATAGAGATAATTAAAATTAAACCGGTTAATTTTAATTTTTTACATAGAAATCATTCCCAAATTAAAATTTTATTAAAGTAATTGCAATCTGCAGTAAAATATGTTTCAAACTATTTAACATCATTACTTTATTTAAAATTGATTTCATTATATAATTCTATTTTCAATTGTATACAATAATCTTGACATTTATCGTAATTAAAAATTGTTCAAGTATAGAAGATGGAAACTTTGTTGAGAGGAGACTATTAAAAACTACAAAAGAGTTGTCAAATTCGATTCGTAAAAACAGAAATAAATAAATGTATAAATGATTGGAATGTATCATTAAAATTAAAGATGATGATTATTTAGCTAAATAATCAATTATAGTGAATATCTAAGATTATATGTGTGAATACCAAGACGATTACAAGTAAACTAATAACCCACAACATTCGTCTCATTTATCCAAACAGTATAAACTTTGAAATGAATGATAAACTTTGTATTGCGAATCTCTTGGACTTGGCTGCTACAAATTCGAATTATTTTTAACAAATGTCAAACTGGAAAAAGAATATATAGTTAGTAACTTACCATCAAGAAACAAAATTAATTTTTTTAATTAAAATGTCTAACTATTAACTTTAAAAGGTCATATTTGTTTCGGTAAATTATATGAATTTCATACACTTTCTTTTGAGTTAGTTTTTCGTTAAATATTGTTTATGACTGGCTCGTATTTGAATTTTGTTAGTTTCAAGAGACAATGAGCTATGATTATAAAATGGTTATCGAAAATATGTGTGGTTTATTTTAAGCATGCACCTTGACATTTAAACATAATTATAAATTGGTCAAATAAAATAAATGAACCCCTAACTAACTAAAACACGTAAAATTCATTAATAATAATAATGAATCTTTAGAATAATAAAATAATTCTAAAATAAATTAAAATACTATACAATTAATTCTATTAAATGATTAATCATTTATATTAATTAATTTATATAATTCTTCATTTATTATTATTATGTAAGTATTTTAGTTTAATTGACATTAAACATTATTTTAATATATAGGCTTAACTATCATAATTGTCTATTAAATCAAATATTCGGATATTCAAAATATGATACAACATAATAAAATATATGGTATATCTTAAACTAAAAATCTTATATTTCTGTTTGTCTATTATTATCTTATATTATACAGGAATATTATATTATCCCTTCTTTAGTAAACATCATTTTAATAAGAAATATAGTATATAAATAGGCTTAATTAATTGTATCATATCCCGTATAATAAACATTTTTTGAAGTTAGTTTATACATTTACTTTAAATTAGTTGACTCAATTAAAATTTTCAATTTCATATCCCTTCTCGAGTAAAAATTATTTTAATATATAGGCTAATTAGTATACATTATTTTTTAATAAAGCTAAACAAAGTTATATTCTAGGCTTAATTATTTATGTTATTGTTAATTGGGTCTAATTTTAGATGTTTGGGAATTGACAATTCATACCAGTTACCAAAATTCATTTAATTGATATGATTAATTATATTAATGGTAATAAATGTCAATTACTAACTGATTCTTGTAAATTACTAATTTTATGCTCTAACTTGAAATATGGTGTAGATTTAAACATACCAATTTTAATTATATTGTAATTAATCGTGTTTAAAACAATATATCACCTAACCTAACTAAAACACGTATTATAAGAATCTTTATAAAAACGTAAATACATTAATTAATTAACAATAATAATTTATTGGTTGCCTTAATTAAAACACGGTAATTAAAAAATTATAATAAAGACATATTATATTGGTCAAATATATTAAAGATTCTATAATGTACGTGAGCACCGGATTATTAACTGTATAACTTATTTTTGTAAACTTCATATAAGTGGTCAAGAATTCAAATTTTAAAATGGCTCAAATAAATAATTTTTATTATTCACTTAAAGAATTTAGTTGAAATTGACATTAAATTCACAATATTTGAAATATTTAGAAGAAACTAATATTTTTTTTATTTAATGCATGAATATTGAATAATTATGAAATGAGTTTATATTTACAGATGTATTCAAAAAAAATAAAAAGGGTTGAAAAAAATTAGTCAAATTAGGAATTAGAATTATGTTTAAATATGTAAATTGAGTCAAATCGTTAATTTATTCAAATTGTTGTTATTTAAACCTATTCAATATAATCAAATATGTAAATGTTATTTAACCTATTCAATATAATTGGACTTTGATCAACAACAATATAAGATTGATTATCTTACAATAGATAATTTAATGTATTATAGAATAATCAACTAAATTTTATTTCAGAATTATATAATAATCAATTGAAATACATAAATTGTGAAAAATAAATAAATACATGAATACTAACATAAATATAAATCAATATTATACAAAAATAAAAGACATATTATCAAACAATTCTCAATCTATGAAATTAGTTATACCAAGTTGGGGACAATAACCTGAAATGATAAAATTAAATATTAATATTAATATCACATAATAAATACATTACAAATTATGGAAGATTTGAATCATGTGAAAAAATATAAAATTGATGTTATAACTTACAACCGGAAAATTTGAATCGCTTTACCAGAAAATGAAATAGTGAAGATCTCCATTAAAACTTTGATTTTGATATATAACCTGAAAATATTATAAGAAAAAAATCATATAATTATTAATATAAATACAAACAAAAACGAAATATTATCAGTTTAATCTTGGATTTTGATATAGAATCTAAAGATATTATAACAAAGTATTATAAAAATTAAAATAAATATAAACCTTATCGGAAAACGTTACCGGAAAACCGTAATAAATTCAACATATCAATTCAATCTTGGATTTTGATTTACAACCTAAAGAGATTATAAAAAAAATCATATAACAATTAAAATAAATATAAAACATTACCGAAAAACCTTACTGGAAACAATAGAACCTTACAGGAAAAACGTATAACAAAATCGGCCATTACCGGAATATAGGAGACGGTTGAGGAGTAAGCCGAAAGAGAGAGAGAGAGAGAGAGAGAGAGATTAAAATGGTTAGGGATTTCAATCTTGAGATTTATATAATGTAAATGAGATGATTTAGTAAGATTTTGAATTCTTATAATAATTAAAATAATTAATATCATAATTACATTAATAGGTTAGTTATGATATTTGACCAGATTTTAAAAATATTCAATAATTATTAATAATCATTGATTGTCTTGTATTTTAATTTATTTTTAAAAAAATTTATTCACATGAATTATTAATAATCATTGATTGTATAGTGTTTTAATTTATTCACATGAATTATTAATAAAAACACTCAACATAATATAATTAATCAACATTTAAATAATTAAGTAATTCATATAAGGTGTGGAAAAATAAGTTACTAATTTGGTTTTAATATAATTGAACACTAACTATCAATTAAAATATTATCAATTAGAATACTTAAAATGAAAATCAACACCCTATATTTAAATCAATAATTGCTCAATTTAGAATCAGTCAGTTGGTCAACATCCGTATTTATAGTAAACCTTAAGGATGCTTAATCAAATGATATATGAAAATTAATTACTATACTTAAATTCCGCAATTAAAGAATTCCGTAATCAAAGGGGTGATTCATTCCTAATTTACATAAATTGTTTAGAAATCAGAATTTATACTCTAGTGGTTCAAATTTGTATTGAGTCAATCGGTCAATCTATATGAAGCTATAATAATTAATTTAGAATGAGTCAATCAGTCAACATCCTTATTTATTGTAAACCTTAAGGATGCTTAATCAAATACTTAATACTTAATCAAATAATATACAATAATTAATTAAAATATAGAAATTCCGTAATTAAAGAATTCCTTAATCAAATGGGTCATTCATTCCTAAATTTTCATATTTGTATGAGTCAATCGGTGAATTTCATAAATTTTCAGAAATATAATATTAGAACCAATTATACTAAAGTTAAATCCGTAATCTATGTTGAATCCTATTGATGAAATATCAATTAATTATCCGAATTATTATTTATCTAAAATACATTAAACCTGGTGGGAAGCATAAATTTGTGAATGAAATCAATCAAAATTAAAAAAATAAAATTAATTTTAAAAGATAATTATAGTTATAGTGTAAAGAAATCGTATTATAAAAGTAAAAGATTCAAGATTAAAGATTAAATGAAAGATGAAATAGAATAATTAAAGAGAATTTATTGTATCTTATTTAAATTTATTATTGATTTATTTTATTAAGATGAAAATTAGACAAGTGAATGATATACATGGAAAGTATAATGAAACCAATAGAAAGAGAGGAATTTGACTTAAAGCCTATTGCTTTAATAGTATAGTTAGATTTATGGTTTTAGTTAATAAGAAATACAAATTTAGTGTTTTATTTCAGATTAGATATTGAATTCTACATGGTATTTTAGTTTGAACTGATGGCCAACACAATGTATGGTAATAAAGATTTTCAACAAAAATTATGTATTGAAGTTGACTTGCGCGACGTTAGAAACAGACATAGTGTATTACTTTGTATGAAATTCAGATTTAGTGTCACTAGACATGGTGTTTTAATCAATACTTTTATCAATCATCTTGATGTAGTTTATACGACGTTAGAAACAGACATAGTGTATTACTTCGTAAGAAATCCAGATTTATTGCATTGTAATTTTTATCCTCTGTATCGTTCAATTTACAAACCAAACTTTTGACGGAACTTACTAGTGATGATTTAAGGGTCTGTTTGGTATGGGGTAATGGAATGGACGACTAAATGGAATGGACGTGGTAATGGAATGGACAAAGAAATGGAATGGGTTATTACCATTCCAATGAAATGTTTGGTTACCACATGGGAATGAAATGAATCATTACTTTGTATTGTTGGTAGGTAAGAAGAAATAAAAATAATAAAATTAAAATGGTAGTAAGTGGTGGTGGTGGGAGCGGTGGCGGTAACGGTGGAGGTGGTGGTGGCGGTAACAGTGGAGGTGGTGTGGGCAGCAATTACGGTGGGCGGCGTGTGTGATGGTGGGACGATGATTGATGGATGCGGCGGGCGGCTTGAGGTGGTGGGTGGCTGGCACTGATGGCGATGGTTTGTGGAGGTGGGTGGTGGTGGCGGAGGACGCCGATGGTGGTGATTGGTGGCAGTGGCGGCGGTGGTGGGCAGCGATGACGGTGGGCAGCCTGTGTGGTGGTGGGGCGATGATTGATGAATGCGGCGGGCGGCTGGAGGTGGTGGGTGGCTGGCATTGATGGCGATGGTTTGTGGAGGTGGGTGGTGGTGGCGGAGGACGCCAATGGTGGTGATTGGTGGCAGTGGCAGCGGTAACGGTGGGCGGCATGTGTGATGGTGGGGTGATGGTTGATATATGCGGCGGGCGGCTGGCGGTGCTGAGTGGCTGCCACCGATGGCGATGGTTGGTGGCGGCGGTGGACGGCGATGGTGATGGCTGGTGGGAGTGGCGGCGGTGGTTGGTGGCGGTGGTGGTGGTGGGGTTGGGTGTTGATGTTGGGTGGTGGTGTTGTTGGGAGGGTGGTGGTGTTGTTGGGAGGGTGAAGGAGGGAATGGAATGAAAAAAAACATGGGGTATGGATAGAATGAAATTGGGGTATTTTAGATGTGACATTCGCGACAAAACGAGGTACACTATATTCATTACGTATCAAGTAAACGATAAATCGGTTAATTCGTAGTGCTTAAACGAGTAACCGACCGATACTAATTATGACCCGTATACATACTGAGGGGTCATATACGAGTTATATATATGTTATAGAGGCTAACATATTGATATTTAGGCCCCAGTACGTTTAAAACTCTTTAAACGAAAAAGGTTTCGTTTATCGTTACGCTATAAGCTTAAACGCAATCGTTAATATCAAAACAAGCATTGTAGCATCCGTTAAGCCGAAAAAGATTTATAAAACACTTATATGACATGTTTTAAGCAATCCGTGAAAATATTTTGGAATTTTACAACGAGTCAGTACGTTTTTCTTATTTTACAAAAATAAGCTGAAAAACACTCGTTTTTGCGCTATTTCTCACACCCGAATTAATTTTTTCGCCAAAAACCGAATCCGAAATAAATTTGGACTTGGGCTTTTGCGTTTGGGCCTGGAAATCCAGATTTTTGTGTTGAATAAGGCCCAAGGGAGGCCCATTAAGCACCCCGGCCGCAACCTTAGATATTATTGTTATTAGTGAGTTTGCTTAATATATAAGGAACTCTAGAATTATTTTGTGTCCATCTTTCCAGAAAGTAAACGAGCGTTCTGCTGATTTTACATAAACACTTTAACACCCTAGGTAATTTTCATTATTTCCACCATTTTTACTTGTTTTAATTAAATTTAACATCATATAAACATAGTTCAATTACTAAAAATCATTCCTAACCATATAAAAATCCTAAAAATGGTCCAAAAACATATTTTGACCATACACATGGTTAGGAATCAGAATCATACTCTTTTTGGGCCATAAACACAGATTAAAGGGTTTAAACGACGTTTTTACGGTTAGAAAGTTCGGTTTGAACCCAAAACCGAAACCCTAATTATCAAGGCTGTTACATGGATGATTTATGCTTGGTTTGATGTTATATGATATGTAGATATACTGAGTTTGCAACCCGAGACCCGGAGAGTCGTTTAAGCTAGCAAAATTCATCGAAAACCGACAAGGTAAACCCGTAACACTCGTTTAGGGGCTGTTTAGTATTAGGTTGTGACGTGCTTGTTGTTAGCTTGTGAAACTTGCAGGAACATTAGGGATCATATAAATGAGTCCCTGTTCAAATTTGGTAATTTTTCGATAAACGGAGAATATTTGGTGAATTTATTTCCGTTTATGAGCGTTTATTTGGGAAAAATAGCTAAACATATTGAAAAATTATGAAACTTGGTTTTGGAGTTTAATATGTGATGGTAAGATCACTGGTAAAGTTTGGGAATCATTGGAAATGCCTAAGTATGGTTTGTGCAATCATGGTTTAACCGAATTCTAACAGCCGAAAAACGCACAAAAAGGCATTTTGTCAAAAGAGTTAGGTTCTGGAAATTTTGCAGGGGCTATGTAATAACATTGAGGCCATTTGTAAAAATTATCGGATTTTTCGGAGGTCGTTTGATATAAACGGGCCATTTATTACACGATTATAACCTATTAAATGAATTTTTATAAATAAATAATTAATCATAAAATTTCTGAAAATATTTTTATAAAATTCTCCATGTCTTAATGTATTTTTACAAAAATTTACATAATTTATATATAAGTACATATTTAGTTATGATTAATCAAAGATTTAAATTATAATTGTTTTAACGAAACCGGCAGTTTTGTGTTTAACGGACTGACTGGTATGTCAAAATGTCAAAAGTGGTCAAATATCATATTTTTGAATGATATTGATAAAAACGAACTTTTTACGAGAATTCCGGACAATTCTGGTGGATTGTGCGCGTTTTGTATAATCAAACCCGTGTGAAAACGGAAACGAACCCTGCGATCAAACAGACACCGAAACCTTAAAATTCTTTCATAAATCAAATCATTTTATCAATCAATATATTTACTTAAGTTTGTGTGATCTTACCTAATCTCGAAACGTATAAACAATCAACTGGGCTAGGCTCGGGAAACGGTGAAACTGAGCCAAATCCAGTTTTAAACATTTCATAGTATACAACGTCACAATCTAAGACTATGGTCATGTTCAGGACCTAACAGCTATACCCAGATTATCTATACAGCCCGACTTAGCTTGAACACTGTACTAGTATTAACGATACGATACCGTTTATAGGAATCAGGCTATAAACGAGGCATCTGACTTATTGATACGTAATTTCCGTGCGAACTACGATAAGGTGAGTTTCACGACCCCCACTTTCTAAACTGTTTTACGAACTTTTGGGGTGAAAAGCATGTTTACATATACTGATATACTTGAAAACGTGTGATGATGTGGATTATCTAAGTACTAACACTTGACAAGTCCCCACAAACACAAGTGATTAACTTCGTGCCGGTGACGTGTGGATAGTACTATCGGTTTGACAAACCCAACTGACAGAGCCGGAGGGGTATGCCGGAACATATGTAAACCCAGTTTCACATTGTCATTATATTTTTACATACTGCTATGTGGTGTTAGACATAGTACATACTTAGGGCAAGGTGGCTGTTAAATGCCAACGGGAGTGCATGGGCAGTGGAGGCCATGTGTTTTAGCTCGTTTCGGTTTCACTTGTGGCTTAGTATAATACATCATACACATACATATATACATACACACTGTAAACTTTACGAACTCGTGTACTGATTTCATTGACACTCGTGAAACTTGAAACTCACCAACTAGACGTAGTTGACCCGTTTTAACATGCTTTTCAGGTAAAGCAAAAGTGGAATGATTTGCTTACATGCTTGGTGTTAGAAGGAAAGTTGAATAGCTGTGAATAGACGCTGATATAATACTGAATAAGAAGCTCGTAAACCGGTTATGTGTTTTTCACCTAGTTTGTAAACATAGTACCTACCAATGTAATATGATGTAATTTAGCTGTTGAATTTCTTTATAAACAATGTGGTTGATACCAGTATTATCTGTTACATTCCCGTATTACGCTTCCGCAACTACCTAGTCGGGGTGTGACAGAAGTTGGTATCAGAGCCATTGGTTATAAAGAATTAGGATGTCCCTTAGGATACCCTAAGATAACCGTAGGCTCGATTAACTCTGGGAATAAAATAATATTAAATAATATACACGAATGATTCTCGTGATGAACGCGAATGGACAAGTGTGTTATTATGGTCCGGAACGTAATAACAGACTTGTTTGTACGAGGAAATTCGAGAAGAAGTCGATAAACAATCGAATAGGTAAAAACAGCAACATATGTGTATAAAATATAATAATAAATAAATATTTGTGTATATAAACGATTATTTGTGCTTATGTGTATAAATACCTACATGTATTTTACTATGATTAATATAGAAGGATATTATTCTTATCACTAACCATTGTGCAGGAATATGTCAAGATCTACTGATCGTTTACCTAATACCCTACCAACAGGGTCTGAGGAGGAGGAGGAGGATCCGGAAGAGGAAACTGGGGAGGAATCAGAGGAAATGGAAGAAGTTGCAGATGCGGTAATTCCTCACGAGGTACCCTCAGATCAACCCGACTTATCGGGTTACCGTTGTGACACCTACCCCCCTAGGGAATCCCCTAGGAATGTTGCAGGACAGGGAGCTACTAGTGCTTATCATTCACCTGTTAGAGCACCCAGATCCCCTACTCCACCTGTACAGCATACACCAGTACCCCCACCCACTATTAGAAACCGTCAGACCGCTCGCATTTCAGTGCGTCCACCTGAGCACACCTCTCCCCCACCTCGATCTACATACCATAGGGGAGAAACATCACGTGTCCAGGTCACTGAGATACCTATTCCTACTTGGGGTTTACCCGCCCCGGTACCCGAGCCACCTCGTCATTCTGATTCAGCATGGTTTGGTTTAGCAACTGATCAGCTTTTAGAACAATCACATTCGATAAATAACCTAAACCAGCATAGACATGATATGCAAGATCACATGCGGTACATACAGCAAGAAATCAGAATTGTGCAAAGATCCAGTGCTCACAGCCACGGGCGTCAGGATCGAGCAATGATACTACTAGGGGTATGCTTAGCGGTTAATGCGGCCCTAGTGGCTGCTGTTGTTTGGTTGTGGCTCCATGTTGCAAAGAACGGATAGGACATAATAGTTTAGCCTTATGTATATAGTCTTTTGATATCCCAAGCAGCATTTTGTTACAGCGTGTTGGGCTGACTTGGGAGTTGTTTGTGGTTTAGTACTATTTCAAGCACTGGCCCTTATCGGGTTAAGTCTACATGTCACTTAGTGACAAATTTTGATACGCATATACAAGCGCTGGCCTATACCAGGTTAAGCCTATGCGCTAATTTTGGATGCATATGTACAGTAATGATTATAATTAATACAAACGTGTTTTCTTTGGCATAGTTATGTGTTATGAAATTGTAATATTGAAAAGTTGTGTTGATCATAGTGAAACGATATTGATTATTATATAATTGATTATTTTATAAAATGGCCCCGAAGAAAGCAAACACTTTGTCTGAGGCGGAAGTGGCCGTAATGATTGCTCGTCAACTACAAGCAGTGATACCAACAATTGTAGCACAAGTCACTGCAGGCATACGTGCTAACAATACTGTTAATCAACCTACGAGCACCACCACGGCCACTGTTAATACACCTCCGCCGGACACTAATGTAGCCCCGGGTGTTACTACCCCGGTGAATACTGATAATGTCATAAATAGTAATAACACTCTCCCAACTATGAATGTCACTGGGAACCCAGAACCTGTTGTGCACCCTGATAATATCCCGAACCCTGTACCGGTTGTTAACACAACTAATAATGATAATACTCGGACCAATACCGATAATAATAATAATAATAACCGAGAACCCCCGCGTCAGGAGTACTCATACAAACAATTTACATCATGTAAACCGGTTGATTTTAAGGGTATTGAAGGACCTAGCGGGCTGGTCAAATGGATAGAAAAGACCGAATCAGTAATTAATATCAGTGAGTGTCCACCGAACCGCGTGGTCAAATTTGCTACCAGTATGTTTCTAGACCAAGCGCTGATGTGGTGGAACACGGTGGTCCAAATAAGGGGACAAGATGCTATTAATCGTATGTCATGGACTGAATTAAAAACCCTCATGCTAGAGCATTTTTGTCCTAAAAGTGAGATTCAGAGGTTGGAACACAAGTTATGGAATCTGGAAATGAAAGGAGCGGACCATGTGGGATACACGAATCATTTTAACGAACTGTCCCGCTTAGTTCCATGGTTAGTTACACCGGAAGCGAAGCGAATTGAACGTTATATCTGGGGACTGACCCCTGCTGTGAGAAGTATAGTGAATTCAGTTGCCCACCCGACATTAGAAAGTGCTGTATCTCAAACGGGTGTCGTTACTTTTGATCTGATGAGAAGTGGAGTGATAAGGATGCCAGGTGAAACAACAAGTTTAAAACGAACTGATTATGGGACAAGAATGCAAGGAAACCCTCAAAACAAGCGGGCTCGTCCGAATAGCCGAAGTTATGCCATGACCAGTTCTAATGTAAAACAAGAGACCTATAAAGGGACGTTACCGAAGTGCAGAAGATGTAACTTTCATCATGTGGGTGATTGCAAACCGATCATTTGTCAAAAGTGTGGAAGAACGGGACACTATGCCCCCAACTGTAGAACCCCCACCAACACTGTTAACCGTCCACCGCAATCAACTCAACTCCCTCGACCTCAACCAACCCGCCCACAACTCAACCAGCAAACCCCACCTACCACGAACCTCCGTGCCTGCTATGAATGTGGCAGTACGGAACACTTTCGGAGATACTGCCCCAATTTGAACCTGGGTACAGTGAGAAGGCAGAACCAAGCACAAGCATCAACCTCCAACGCAGCTAGGGGACGCGCGTTTGTATTAGGACCGGGTGAAGCGCGTCATGATCCGAATGTGGTGACAGGTACATTCTTATTTTCGGGTCAGTATGCTTCAGTTTTGTTTGATACGGGCGCCGATAGAAGTTTCGTATCTGTTAATTTCTTACCTTTAGAAAATATGCCGGTTAGTGAACTAACAAAACCATATACTATAGAACTCGCTAACGATAAGCCTATACTTGTTAACCGAATAGTCCGAGACTGTTCCCTTATCCTAAACGACCACCCATTCCTTATTGATTTACTTCCAGTGGAATTGGGAAGTTTCGATGTTATAGTCGGTATGGACTGGCTATCTAAGTATAAAGCTGAAATTGTCTGTAAGGATAAGACCGTTAGGATACTTCTTCCGAATGATGAGGCGATGATTGTTCAAGGTGAGAAATCTGATACGGTATTGCCTCTAGTATCCCAACTTAAGGCATTAAAGTATTTGCGCCAAGGTTGTACATTATACTTGGCGAGCGTAACAGTTAAGGAACCCGAGGAAAAACGAATGGAAGACATCCCAGTGGTACACGAGTATTCAGATGTATTCCCCGATGAGTTGCCTAGTTTACCACCGACCCGACAAGTTGAATTCCGTATTGACTTGATACCGGGAGCAGCACCCATTGCTAAGGCACCTTATCAACTTGCACCTTCTGAAATGCAAGAACTGTCCAACCAGTTACAAGAATTACTGGACAGGGGTTTTATTCGCCCTAGTTACTCACCGTGGGGAGCACCAGTGTTATTTGTAAAGAAGAAAGATGGGAGTTTTCGAATGTGTATTGATTACCGGGAATTGAATAAAGTGACTATAAAGAATAGATACCCCTTACCTCGAATTGATGACTTGTTTGATCAGCTCCAAGGTGCGAAGTATTTTTCAAAAATTGATCTTAGATCTGGTTATCATCAAGTAAGAATTCAGGAAGAAGACGTACCAAAAACAGCTTTCCGAACTCGGTATGGTCACTATGAATTTTTGGTTATGCCGTTTGGGTTGACAAATGCACCTGCAGTGTTTATGGACCTCATGAACCGAGTTTGCAAACCTTACCTTGACAAGTTCGTGATAGTGTTTATCGATGACATTTTGATATATTCGAGAAGTAAGGAGGAACACGAACAACATTTGCGGGAAATCTTAAAATTATTGAGGCAAGAGAAGTTATACGCAAAGTTGTCCAAATGTGAGTTTTGGCTACAAGAAGTACAGTTTTTGGGACACATTGTGAACCATCAAGGGATCCAAGTAGACCCAAGTAAAATTGAGGCCATTAAAAATTGGCAAGTGCCTAAGTCACCAAGAGAAATTCGTCAATTCTTAGGACTAGCCGGGTATTATAGAAGATTCATTGAAAACTTTTCAAGTATTGCACAACCTCTAACCCTCCTAACTCAAAAAGATCGAGCATATGAATGGGGAGAAGAACAAGAAATGGCCTTCCAAACGTTAAAACAGAAGTTATGTGAGGCTCCAATATTAAGCCTTCCAGATGGAACTGATGAATTGGTGGTATATTGTGACGCATCTCGTAAAGGTTTAGGATGCGTACTGATGCAAAGAAAGAAAGTAATAGCATATGCTTCCCGACAATTAAAAGTACATGAAAAGAATTATACGACCCATGATTTGGAATTGGGAGCAGTTATCTTTGCATTGAAGATTTGGAGACATTACTTGTATGGCACTAAATGTACCATCTATACTGATCACAAAAGCCTACAACACATATTCGATCAGAAAGAGCTAAACATGAGACAAAGGAGATGGGTAGAACTGTTAAATGATTATGATTGTGAGATTAAATACCATCCGGGTAAGGCTAACGTAGTAGCCGATGCTTTAAGCCGAAAAGACAGAATCAGACCATTAAGGGTACGAGCACTCGGAATGATTGTTCAAAGTAGCCTAACCGAACAAGTTCGCGTTGCACAAGATGAGGCCTTGAAGGCAGATCAGCTAGAAAAAGAAGAACTACATGGAAATGAAAGGAATTTTGAGAAGAAAATTGATGAAGTATATTATTACAAAAACCGGGTCTGGATTCCAACACTTCATAAACTCCGAAAGTTGATTCTTGATGAAGCACACAAATCCAAATATTCTATTCATCCAGGTACTGATAAGATGTATAAGGATGTTAAAGAATTTTACTGGTGGCCTGGTATGAAAAAGGATATAGCCGTGTATGTAAGTAAATGTGCAACATGTGCAAGGGTAAAGGCGGAATATCAAAAACCTTCGGGAATGTTACAACAACCCGAAATCCCACAATGGAAATGGGAACAAATTACCATGGACTTTGTGACACACCTTCCTAAAACCTCTCGAGGAAACAACGCAATTTGGGTAATTGTGGACCGATTAACCAAATCCGCACACTTTATTCCCATCCGTAACAACTACACCACCGAAAAACTCGCTCAAATTTACATCGATGAAATAGTATCTCGACACGGAGTACCTCTTTCGATTATTTCCGATCGAGACAGTCACTTTACTTCACATTTCTGGCAAGCAGTACAAGAAGCCTTGGAACCCGAATCGACCTAAGTACGGCTTACCATCCCCAAACTGATGGTCAATCCGAACGAACCATCCAAACCTTAGAAGATTTACTTCGTGCTTGTGTACTGGACTTCAAAGGGAATTGGGATCAACACCTCCCGCTCATTGAATTCTCTTACAATAACAGTTATCATAGTAGTATACAAGCAGCACCTTATGAAGCTCTATACGGGCGAAAATGTAGATCACCACTATGTTGGACAGAAGTGGGTGATACTCAAATTTCAAGATCCGATTTAATTCAGGAAACCACCGATAAGATTCACCAGGTTAAACAAAAATTGAAAGCTGCCCGTGACCGACAAAAGAGTTATGCCGATGTTCGTAGAAAACCGTTATCTTTTGAAATAGGTGATAAAGTATTTTTAAAAGTATCGCCATGGAAAGGCGTTATAAGATTTGGAAAGACTGGTAAACTAGCCCCGAGATACATCGGACCTTTTGAGATTGTCGCAAAAATTGGTCCCGTAGCTTACCGATTAAAACTACCCTTAGAACTGAACACTATTCATGACGTGTTTCATGTATCGAATCTGAAAAAGTGTTTGACTGATGAAACGACAATAGTACCACTGGAAGATGTTCAGATCAACGAAAAGCTCAACTTCGTAGAGGAACCGGTAGAAATTGTAGACGGGAAAACCAAACAGTTACGACACAACAAAATTTCATTGGTAAAAGTTCGGTGGAATTCAAAACAAGGACCCGAATATACTTGGGAACGAAAGAACGAATTCCGAAAGAAATACCCACACCTGTTCCCTAAAAAGAAAACCGATGACACATTAAATTTCGAGGACGAAATTTCTTAACGGGGGGAGAATGTGACATTCGCGACAAAACGAGGTACACTATATTCATTACGTATCAAGTAAACGATAAATCGGTTAATTCGTAGTGCTTAAACGAGTAACCGACCGATACTAATTATGACCCGTATACATACTGAGGGGTCATATACGAGTTATATATATGTTATAGAGGCTAACATATTGATATTTAGGCCCCAGTACGTTTAAAACTCTTTAAACGAAAAAGGTTTCGTTTATCGTTACGCTATAAGCTTAAACGCAATCGTTAATATCAAAACAAGCATTGTAGCATCCGTTAAGCCGAAAAAGATTTATAAAACACTTATATGACATGTTTTAAGCAATCCGTGAAAATATTTTGGAATTTTACAACGAGTCAGTACGTTTTTCTTATTTTACAAAAATAAGCTGAAAAACACTCGTTTTTGCGCTATTTCTCACACCCGAATTAATTTTTTCGCCAAAAACCGAATCCGAAATAAATTTGGACTTGGGCTTTTGCGTTTGGGCCTGGAAATCCAGATTTTTGTGTTGAATAAGGCCCAAGGGAGGCCCATTAAGCACCCCGGCCGCAACCTTAGATATTATTGTTATTAGTGAGTTTGCTTAATATATAAGGAACTCTAGAATTATTTTGTGTCCATCTTTCCAGAAAGTAAACGAGAGTTCTGCTGATTTTACATAAACACTTTAACACCCTAGGTAATTTTCATTATTTCCACCATTTTTACTTGTTTTAATTAAATTTAACATCATATAAACATAGTTCAATTACTAAAAATCATTCCTAACCATATAAAAATCCTAAAAATGGTCCAAAAACATATTTTGACCATACACATGGTTAGGAATCAGAATCATACTCTTTTTGGGCCATAAACACAGATTAAAGGGTTTAAACGACGTTTTTACGGTTAGAAAGTTCGGTTTGAACCCAAAACCGAAACCCTAATTATCAAGGCTGTTACATGGATGATTTATGCTTGGTTTGATGTTATATGATATGTAGATATACTGAGTTTGCAACCCGAGACCCGGAGAGTCGTTTAAGCTAGCAAAATTCATCGAAAACCGACAAGGTAAACCCGTAACACTCGTTTAGGGGCTGTTTAGTATTAGGTTGTGACGTGCTTGTTGTTAGCTTGTGAAAACTTGCAGGAACATTAGGGATCATATAAATGAGTCCCTGTTCAAATTTGGTAATTTTTCGATAAACGGAGAATATTTGGTGAATTTATTTCCGTTTATGAGCGTTTATTTGGGAAAAATAGCTAAACATATTGAAAAATTATGAAACTTGGTTTTGGAGTTTAATATGTGATGGTAAGATCACTGGTAAAGTTTGGGAATCATTGGAAATGCCTAAGTATGGTTTGTGCAATCATGGTTTAACCGAATTTTAACAGCCGAAAAACGCACAAAAAGGCATTTTGTCAAAAGAGTTAGGTTCTGGAAATTTTGCAGGGGCTATGTAATAACATTGAGGCCATTTGTAAAAATTATCGGATTTTTCGGAGGTCGTTTAATATAAACGGGCCATTTATTACACGATTATAACCTATTAAATGAATTTTTATAAATAAATAATTAATCATAAAATTTCTGAAAATATTTTTATAAAATTCTCCATGTCTTAATGTATTTTTAAAAAAATTTACATAATTTATATATAAGTACATATTTAGTTATGATTAATCAAAGATTTAAATTATAATTGTTTTAACGAAACCGGCAGTTTTGTGTTTAACGGACTGACTGGTATGTCAAAATGTCTAAAGTGGTCAAATATCATATTTTTGAATGATATTGATAAAAACGAACTTTTTACGAGAATTCCGGACAATTCGGGTGGATTGTACGCGTTTTGTATAATCAAACCCGTGTGAAAACGGAAACGAACCCTGCGATCAAACCAGACACCGAAACCTTAAAATTCTTTCATAAATCAAATCATTTTATCAATCAATATATTTACTTAAGTTTGTGTGATCTTACCTAATCCCGAAACGTATAAACAATCAACAGGGCTAGGCTCGGGAAACGGTGAAACTGAGCCAAATCCAGTTTTAAACATTTCATAGTATACAACGTCACAATCTAAGACTACGGTCATGTTCTGGACCTAAAAGCTATACCCAGATTATCTATACAGCCCGACTTAGCTTGAACACTGTACTAGTATTAACGATACGATACCGTTTATAGGAATCAGGCTATAAACGAGGCATCTGACTTATTGATACGTAATTTCCGTGCAAACTACGATAAGGTGAGTTTCACGACCCCCACTTTCTAAACTGTTTTACGAACTTTTGGGGTGAAAAGCATGTTTACATATACTGATATACTTGAAAACGTGGGATGATGTGGATTATCTAAGTACTAACACTTGACAAGTCCCCACAAACACAAGTGATTAACTTCGTACCGGTGACGTGTGGATAGTACTATCGGTTTGACAAACCCAACTGACAGAGCCGGAGGGGTATGCCGGAACATATGTAAACCCAGTTTCACATTGTCATTATATTTTTACATACTGCTATGTGGTGTTAGACATAGTACATACTTGGGGCAAGGTGGCTGTTAAATGCCAACGGGAGTGCATGGGCAGTGGAGGCCATGTGTTTTAGCTCGTTTCGGTTTCACTTGTGGCTTAGTATAATACATCATACACATACATATATACATACACACTGTAAACTTTACGAACTCGTGTACTGATTTCATTGACACTCGTGAAACTTGAAACTCACCAACTAGACGTAGTTGACCCGTTTTAACATGCTTTTCAGGTAAAGCAAAAGTGGAATGATTTGCTTACATGCTTGGTGTTAGAAGGAAAGTTGAATAGCTGTGAATAGACGCTGATATAATACTGAATAAGAAGCTCGTAAACCGGTTATGTGTTTTTCACCTAGTTTGTAAACATAGTACCTACCAATGTAATATGATGTAATTTAGCTGTTGAATTTCTTTATAAACAATGTGGTTGATACCAGTATTATCTGTTACATTCCCGTATTACGCTTCCGCAACTACCTAGTCAGGGTGTGACATTAGAGGAAATAGAATGAACTATGTAATGGGTTATTTCATTCCTTTGATCAACCAAACACACTACTTATAACCTTTAGTAAGATATAAAAATACACATATTATAGTTGTGTCACTCCTTTAATTTTTGTCCACTCATTTATCTAATACAATAGTTAATATTCTTTGACCAACTCATCAGCTATTCTATCATTCAATAGGTTCATCATAATCACTTGAACAACTGAATTTGGATTTACAAATTGATTATGCTAATTGCGATTCCATTATAGGTGTGTTCCTTAGGCTGAGGGGTGTGGGGCTTCAACGGGGGCGCTAGAGCCCCTCCGCTCGCGCCCCCTGGCGCTAGCACCACACCCCCGGGGCGCGAGAGGGGCGCGAGCACGAAAAACAAAGCAGGCGCAAGCACCTTCGCGGGACGAATATGGCGTAAAGGGGCATGGGAAAACGTGAAAGAGCCGTTGGACATTTAAATTGAGCCGTTGGGCTCTTATTTAATAAAAAAAAAAGTTTTTTCTTCCTATATATAACCCATTTCATATAAAACAATTACCACAACTTCAAAAAAAAACCCAAAATCAACCCATCTTCCCAATTTTTTTTTTTTTAAAATAATGTCGTCGTACTCGTCTGATTCCGACTCCTCCGAAGAGGATGATTTGCTTCTTCATGTAGGGGGAGTTTTGACCGCAACCGTGGTCAATCTCTTGCAAAATCAAGCCCATCAACCTCGACTCCCGAGAGTTAGAGCACCACCTCGTGATCGTGATCGATCGGGTGCTAACGATACTTTGATTAGGCATTATTTTAGCCCTCAACCGGTATATGAGGAGTCGGATTTTCGAACTCGTTTCCGAATGAGCAGACAATTGTTCATGCGTATAGCAAGTGATTTAGAGGCACGGTATCCCTTTTTTCAACAAAGGGAGGATGCTAGGGGTCTCCCCGGTTTTACCCCTCTTCAAAAATGCACGGCTGTTATCCGTCAATTAGCGTACGGCATCTCGTCGGACGCTTTGGATGAGTATTTACAGATGTCGAAAAGGGTTGCATGTGAATCCCTTCATTTTTTCTGCCAAGGTAAAAAACATTAATTTTACTTTTTATTAAATATTTATTACATTTTGTAATATATATTATACGTATGAGTCATATCGACTTACGCTCGGAGATATCTGCGTAAACCTACAATGTATGACATCCAACGCATATATGAGGTGCACGCAGAAAAACATGGTTTTCCTGGGATGCTAGGTAGCATCGATTGTACGCATGTTGGATGGGCTATGTGTCCAACGGCCTGGGGAGGTCAGTTCCACCGTGGTGATCATGAAGGGCCGACCCTTATACTTGAGGCGGCGGTGTCACGGGATCTTTGGTTTTGGCATGCTTTTTTTGGTGTTGCTGGGTCAAATAACGACCTTAATGTTATCGATCAGTCACATTTGATCAACGACCTTATCAACGGGGTTGAACCACCTCAATCTTTTGTTGCAAATGGAGAACTCTTCAAGTACGGGTACTATCTGGTCGATGGTATTTACAACGAATGGGCTTTGTTAGTTCAAGCTTTTACAGATCCAATCGCCGACAAACGGAAGTATTTTACGAAGAAGCAAGAGTCTGCTAGAAAAGATATTGAAAGAGCTTTTGGAGCTATAAAAAAACAATATTATGTTCTGGCGAACCCGATACGTTATTGGACTCGGGAGAGGATAACGGACGTCGTCTACACGTGTCTGATCCTACACAACATGACGTTAGAAGACGAGGGCAAAGCTATCTGCCAAAACTACCAATGTGACATTCCGCCACAACCGTCCACAATCAGTGATCAACAAAGACTTCATAACATAGCAAATATCAAGAGCCGTGAGATACACGGGGATCTTCGACATGAGTTGGTTGAACATTTGTGGGCGAGGCGACCCGATGATCTTGTATTAGATTAGTGTTATTATTAAGTATTATTGTTTGTTTAATTTTTAGTATGTTTTTTTCTGTAATTTGAATTTTAAAAAAAAATGTGTGTTTTTTTTAATAATTTATAGGTTTTTTTTAATAATACGTTTTTTGAATATATTTATAAAAAAATAAAAAAAAAAATCCGCTGGAGCCCCTCCACACTAGGGCCAGGGGCTCCAACACCCCCCTTATCCAGTTTCTCTCTCTGCCACACGTCACAATATTATTGGCCGGAGCCCCCACTCGCGCCCCCATTAGAGCCCCCCACACCCCTCAGCCTTAGTGTTTGATGATAATTTTGCTTTAATTTGGATTTTTGTTATCAATTTACTATTTAATTTAATTTCACTTGTTTAAGAATTGAGTGTTTGAATTATTTTGGTTTATTTTCTTATTTACGTTAAGTGAAGATAATAACTTTGCTTTAATTTTAGCATTTTATTGATATGTTTATTATTTTTATTTGTATTTTTTAGTTTTTTAGGCCGAATACTCGAAACTCGATTAACCCAGCCCGATAAAACCCAAACCTGAAGAACTCGGGAGAGAAGGGCCGGGTTTCGATTATAGAATTAAATTTCTCAAACCCAAGGAACACGATCAAAGAAACCTGAAACTCGATAGTGAAGAACATTTAAGGGTTTTGTAAGCGAAATCGCACAAGCAATTGTTATGTCATAAGTCATCCAGGGAAATATAAGTCTATAATATATATATAAACGAAAACATAAAAATCCAACGCGTCGCGATGTAGTCGCTCCCTCTTTTTTTGGAGTCACCAGATTTACTTGATTTTTAAATTGAGACTTCTCATGCATTTGACCCAAATTCACGAGTATGGGTTTTACCAAACCCAGATCTTCCTTAAACGGGTTATAACATCTCATTAAATTAAAAATTATTCTCATCAAAATTATTGATGTGAAATTTCTATAAAGTAGGATATACTAAAAATTATTATATGATTTTTTTAAAGATATTATTTATAATTAAGAAACAATTTTATAGTAAAAAAATAAGCGGGTCTTGGGTCTCATCAAACCCAGATAACTTTTAAACCGGGTTATAACATCTTAGCTATTTGTGAAACCCTTTTATCATCAAACTTTAAGTATATTATAAATTTCCTTACAATAAATAAAATTAAACTAAAAAAAGTATATAAATATTAAAAACGAATAATATAAAACAGCCCTCGTAATAAGGAGGACAAAAACTAGTAAATAAATAAATAAGACGTTCATGTAAACGGGTTAGAAGATGTCAAACCTTGTAGAGGGGCCTTGAAATGATATCCTCAAACTTTAAGCTATGCCATATCACATGTTTCATCTTTATTAAAGCCAATTCATTTTCACCAAGTTCCAAACTTTACCAATCGACACAAGTGTGCGCGGGCATAAGGAGTAAATTCCAACAAATGTCGATGATTAACAATTATATCATCATCATCATCATCGTACTCAGTATATCCCACCAATAGCAATGCTATGGTAGAGTCTGAGGAGGGTAAGATGTAGACAGCCTTACCTCTATCCCATAGGGATAGAGAGGCTGCTTCCGGTGAGACCCCCGGCTCGATAGTAGTTTTGCATCAAGCCTTGGACATAAGGCACATAGCACTCAATCATCGGGACACCGGCTGATCGGTGCATGTGCCCTTGTCTTTCGGCTATCAACGCCACCACATGATGCCTGATTAACCTTCCGCCACTTTTAACGTTATTTTCACGAGATTAGTAAAATAACGTCAAAATTAGTGCAATTTTACTTTTGCCCACCTGAGGGTTCACACATATATACATTATATGCGCGTACCGCAAGCAGGGCGTCGATGATTAACAATTATCCCCACTAAAATCTTACCTTATCGAAATCTCATATAACAGAGAACAAATTATTAAACATTCTCTAGTCAATAATAGTAGCACGCACACTTTCGACACAATCAACAACGAAAGCAGTCGTTACACATTTTGCAAACTATAGAGACCAACATGACATAAATATATGGTCCTCTTTAAACTTAATATAATAATATCCAGTGTTGACACAATACCAAAAACTGCAACCACACTTAAAAACAGTTGAGCCATCAATCACATCTGAATCATTAGGATGATCGGTTGTGCGTTTTATAGCTTAGCAGTGCGTAGCTTCTGCTTGAGAATCGGTTTGAACATATTCATGGAAGCCATCAGCTACATCTGAATCATTAAGCGGGTCTTTCCAAGCAGCCTCGTACAGTTTTGGATACATGTTTCCATCGTAACGCCCAAGAATTGAACCCAAGTAGTGGTCAGTGTAGCTGAATGCATCAACTAGTGCGATTGCATTTGGCCGGACCTGCCAGCATATAAACAAAGGGTAGGTAAATACTAAACAGGCAACTTTAAGAGACAATTTCAATTAACCACCTCACAACGTGATATAATGTCATATTTACCCAAGAAAAGGTCATAATATCAAACTTACCCATTTACAAATTTATAACATTTATACCCTTCTTTAGAACATTTGTATTAGGATCAAAGTGTTTGGAGTGTAAACAGAAAAAGCAGGGTATAACGGTCATATTATAAATATATATTGTTGACGACTAACCTTAGTATACAATGTTCTGAGTTGATCATTAGCAAGTGAGGCTTGTTTGGGTGTAAGGTACCCGGTGGCCAAGAAATCACCTTGATGCTTGTGTAGAAGAAACAATGCATACACGTAACACAACGCCTCCAAGGCTTGTTTCACTCCCTTTCCAGGGATGTCTTGTTGCAATTTCTCAACAAACCTAAAAAAAATAACATAGAAACAAAACGAGTTAAAAATATGATACTTTTATGGTTGATGCGGTATATGTTAAATACAATGAATGTAAGTTGTAAGTCTTACTTGGACACAAAAATTACTTGGCAGTGAGCAACTGCTGCCTCCACCAAATCAGCTGATAGTTCTGCAAAACCTGAAACGAAAACTCAAATGAATTTACATTAAGCATGGTAACAACTATGGTTATTCAAATAGCTGCAGCTTGAAGCTCGCTTAATAAAGCAAGCCAAGCTGGCTCTTTTTTTTTTAAACGGCTCGATCCGGCTCCTTAATTTTGTGTTATATTCATCCATATGTGAAAAAAAATAAAAAATTCCAAAAATAAACTAGCCCACTTGAGATATATCTGAGCCGAGCTTGAGCTCAAACTTCAGCTGGTTAAGAGTTTCAAACTTACCCATTTACAAATTTATAACATTTATACCCTTCTTTAGAACATTTGTATTAGGATCAAAGTGTTTGGAGTGTAAACAGAAAAAGCAGGGTATAATGGTCATATTATAAATATATATTGTTGACGACTAACCTTAGTATACAATGTTCTGAGTTGATCATTAGCAAGTGAGGCTTGTTTGGGTGTAAGGTACCCGGTGGCCAAGAAATCACCTTGATGCTTGTGTAGAAGAAACAATGCATACACGTAACACAACGCCTCCAAGGCTTGTTTCACTCCCTTTCCAGGGATGTCTTGTTGCAATTTCTCAACAAACCTAAAAAAAATAACATAGAAACAAAACGAGTTAAAAATATGATACTTTTATGGTTGACGCGGTATATGTTAAATACAATGAATATAAGTTGTAAGTCTTACTTGGACACAAAAATTACTTGGCAGTGAGCAACTGCTGCCTCCACCAAATCAGCTGATAGTTCTGCAAAACCTGAAACGAAAACTCAAATGAATTTACATTAAGCATGGTAACAACTATGGTTATTCAAATAGCTGCAGCTTGAAGCTCGCTTAATAAAGCAAGCCAAGCTGGCTCTTTTTTTTTTAAACGGCTCGATCCGGCTCCTTAATTTTGTGTTATATTCATCCATATGTGAAAAAAAATAAAAAATTCCAAAAATAAACTAGCCCACTTGAGATATATCTGAGCCGAGCTTGAGCTCAAACTTCAGCTGGTTAAGAGTTTCCGACTTCCAAACGAGGCTGGCTCGTATAACTTCACGCCCGAGCCTGAGCCTGAGCCCAAGCTGGCTCGACTTGGTTGTTAAGCAGCCATAGTCACAACCAAGTTCCATTTCATCATGATTGATAGAGTAGAGAGGAAAACATTAATTACTAAAGATAAAAAGTACCTTCTTCTGGATTTTCAAACTTGGCTAACCGTCGACCACACTGAACAGACATTTTAGCAGCCCTTGACTCAAATGCTTCCACTATTGCACCAGGGTTTAGCCAACCCTCCGCTGCAGCCAATTGGATTTGTGGTCAATAAAGTAGTTAAAGATATTAAGCATATTTTCAACAGCTAATATGTACGCATTTGGTTTTTGCCTATAGTAAAATGAAGTTTCAGAGGTTGCTAAACAAGACAAAATAGTGTACCAGTTTGAACAGCACAATTATTCTGCATAAGAGATGCCACTCTTCCCATATAAGCTGTCGTCCCAACAGGCTTTTTGTAACCAAGCTCCGAGACTGTTTTCACAAGAAACCTCGCAAC
>NW_027503360.1:0-30782 GCF_021521415.1 Bidens hawaiensis
TAGGAACATATGTCAAATAAATAAAAGATATTAATGTTGAAAGAGATGATATTTTGATAGTAGTAATGCACACACAACTTATCTACTTTCAGTTATAAAATATTTATTATTTATGTCGAAATATATTGGGACCCATTTTTTTAACTTTGACTTGTTTTTGTAGCCATTTCTGTAGCTGATTATCATAAACAGCATAGGTCATGCATTTTGTTGCAACTTTTTAGGTATTTTGTAATAGTTTCTGTCATGAAAGTAATATAGGGTCGGTAAGAGAGCTGTAATGGGTAATGATGGTATAAGTGCAATAAGAGAATTTCAAAAATTATGAGTTTGGATGCAGAAGGGGAATTACCAAAAAGATAGATCAGTTAGGGCCTGACACTGTACTGCTAGATTTGTTTATTTTGTGATTAGATTGATTACTTAATTTTTATTTTTGTCGTTTGGCTTTGTGTTTAAGTAGTTCAATTATGGCATGGTGCTTTATTACATTATAATTAAGGGTAACAAAATATGAAGAAGTGGATGATTGTAATAGCTTTTGCCTTGTCCATTTTTGTAAAGATATTGTTTTGCTTTGCCTTCAATTGAATATGCTTTGGTCTATTTATTTTGTTAGTAAAAAGCATGCGCAGAATATTGTTTACTTGGGATGCGCTCGGGACGGTATGGATACCGATCATGAAATTTGAAAATATTTGGTATCGGTACTGAAGTGTTTGAAATCAGTACAGTACCGGTATTTCATGAAAATTAAGGAAATATCGGTATAGCACCAAATCGCACCGATACCAAAAACTCAAAACCTGATACCAATTCGGTACCGACAGTACCAATTCGGTACCGACAGTATCAAGTTCACTACCGGTTCAGTATTGGTTCGAATTGATACCAATATCGAATCTGCTCATCGCTATTGTTTACTATAAAAATTATGGATTTGGTTGAAATTGTATACAAGAGGGATGTTGATGTTATATAATCAACGGTTAAAAATGATGTTAATTCTCCAATTATTACAATGGAAATGTTACCGATTTTATTTTTTTTGGTTGTATTTTCATAATGTTTGTCTGTTTTATAGTTTTGTATGTTGGAGCTACATGTCATGTAAGGATTGGGTCATTTTAATATTTACATATATATTTTTTTTCTCACTATCTACATGTATTATTTTTACTAGAGTTAATTTATCGTGACACATGCTTATACGGTTGTGACGCGCGTGCGCTTGTACAGCTGTTTTTTTTTTTACAAATGATTGACAAACCGATAAACTTTGAGTTCAACGTTGTAAATTGTAGTCGTCATCGCAGCACCGCGCGGGCAACTACTAGTATATATATATATATATATATATATATATATATATATATATATATATATATATATATATAGGATCAGGATCATGAGAGAACTTTTTTGAAATTGAGAACTATGAGAACCATTTTGGACCACAAAAAACCCAAAAATAAAAAAAAATCATAAAACAAAAAAACACAAAAATCGAAAAAGTCAAAAACCAAAATTCTTATTTTATCATCCCGGTTTCATAAAAAAATAAAATAAAATAAAATAACTCGGTTTAGCTAAATTATATACACATATGTATAATATATACATATATGTACATTTACATGTTTTTTTACACATGTGTATAATCTAAGATAAATGATACTGTACATATGTGCATATTACGTAACCAAAGATTATATAAAATTATACATATGTGTATAATACGACGTTTTTTTTATTTTTATTATTTTTTAAATTTTTTTTAATGAAACTGGAATGAAATATAATAATTTTGGTTTTTTTTACTTTTTTATTATTTTTTGTTTTATGATTTTTTTAAATATTTTTTTAAATGTGTTTTTAGTGGTCCAAAATGGTTCTCAAAGTTCTCAATTTGCAAAGGGTTTTCTCAGGATCCTTATCCTATATATATATATATATATATATATATATATATATATATATAAGATTAGAGAAAATGATTTGCCTCCCTGTGCTTTATGGGCGATAGGCGGTTTGCAGGACCCATCTCGAATTTGCGCGTATTGTGCCACAGTCATTTTCCGATTGTTGTTTTATGCCACTGCCGTTAGTTGACTGATGGATGGTGAGGGCGTATAAGTAATTTTTCTACCTCTAATAATAATAATAATATAAACAACTACACAATTTATGTAGCAACTTAGATTTTCTAAATAATATTCATTAATCATAACCCGACCCGTTTAATATTCGGGAAATTTTACCAAGAAATATCGTGTTATTTGAGTAATATTATTTTATTAGTATTTGTTTATTTAATTAATATATATACATTAACTTTCAAATATATACAATTTTTACCAAAATCTAAACTTTAACCTACTTTTGTATCCACATCCAAACTAGAGGGACTATTTTGCAAAATTAGTAATAATATTATATTATTATATTAATAATCCAAAGCCAATTATCAAACCCGTTAACCCGACCCATATTTGCATATGCGACCCGTATGTTTTAACTTGCACCTTAATTCTCGTAGTTTATTTGGAAATTAAATCATTAGTGGTGTTACTCATACCAAATTGGTCTAACCAACAACACGAATTTAAAAACAAGATCATACATTATTCGTATTGCTTAATATGATAGTCGCTATTAACCCGTTTTTGATTATACATCATAATGAACATTATAATTCAATTAAACACACCCGTACACTCCTCATGCGATCGCTAATAAAACCCCCAATACGAATTTGATTATAGCTGTCTGCAGGTACATGCTCTTAATCAACCAGTCGCCGTCCATTATCTGTTGCAATTAAACCATCATCGTTCATCTTTAAGGTAATTAATTATGTGTATTATGATCGGCTCTGTGTCATCTACAGAACCACTAAGGTTAATTGGCCAATTGATTAACAATATGGCCGATTAAGATTGTTAGGGTTCTTAGTTAAACTGGTTATTCTTTATGTCTAGTTATATGTTTCTGTTTCTGAGTTATATTTATCTGACCAGCTAGAGCGGTTGGTTGTGTTGTTGCGTTAAAGACTTGTGGGCACTGGGGACTCGGATTCGAACCTCCCAGCCCTATTTTGTTTTGTTTTTTTTTAATTTCCTTAAATCATATATATAAATATATTAAACCTTTAAATCTTATTATTAACATCATATATATACTAACAAATCACTATTTTTACAAAACCGACACATTTACTAGTATATATATATATATATAAGATAATTAAAAGATTTATAAAGGTTTTAATAAAGTATTTTATAAGGTTTTAATAAATATTTTAATCAGGTTTTAGTTTAAAATACATAATATAAATTTGTTAATTCACATATTAAAAATATAGCTTACGCATTTTATAAAAGATATTATATAATATAAATATAAATATCATTATTTCTTATTTGTTATCTATTATTTACAATATTAATATAAAAGAAAGCTTTATTATTAATAAAAATTTATATAAATACATTAAACGTATTATTAGTTTAAAATAAATAATTAAAATGAATCTCTTTATATAAATTATGAAATCTTTATAAATATGTAATTAAGTATCTTTATGTATTTTATATAATTAAAATTATATTATAAGCTTTAAATAAAAGTTGTATTTCAAAGTAATAAAATTAATAATAAATAGCTTTTGTATGATTTTACTCGATCATTAAAATTTCCAAATCTTTATCTAGTCACTTATTTATATTTGTTTCCGCAATACTTCGTTACTAGGACATCTCGTCGGTATTTCTCGAAGAGCTTGATCCATCATCCACATTCTTATTATATTGTTTTTTTTTCGTTTGCTCGTCTGTTAAGGTGAGTATCTCACTCTCTTTTTTACTTATTTTAAATCTTTTGGGGACATATGTGTATTTACAGTATTTATCTATTATCAAGTATTCAAAACTTCAACTGTTAATCCTTGTATGTATATCAGTTTATGCCTAACTTGCTACTTTCTTTATTTGAATGCATTTTGGTGAAGTTCCTCATTATAGTATAATTATACGACTTTCTCGAAACCGATGCCCATTTTATGGCAACAGTTTAGTCATTGCTTGGTAACCAATGTCCATGTCTATGGAATTGGTTGAGCCCTTTCTTTATGGTTTGATTGATTGTTTATATTCTATGGTTTAACTGTTTATTCTCATAGGAAAATTTTGCATCTTTCTTTATTTATTATATAATATTATTGTAGTGTCTTAAACTGGTGTTTTACTCACTCAACATGTGTTGTTGACAAACCTTTCTATTTTATACGCATATGCAGGTTATTGTTTGAACTAGTTGCAAGATTTGGTGAAGACTTAGTGAATAATATTTCAAGATCATTAGAAATATAAATTTGTATTGTTGTATTTATGAATTATGTACTTGTTTGTATTTGATTTTTGAAAATTGAATTTAATTAATAGATATAGTCATTTAAATATTGCATGATAGTACCTTGAGAGCTGTGAGCAATCAGCTCACGCCCCAGCATTTCCGCCGTAGGTTGGGGTGTGACAGATTGGTATCAGAGTCGAAGATTTAAGATAGGTCGTTAGTGGTGCCATAGTAACATGCTTAGAAGCCCTATACATGTTTATCTGTTTACCTTTATGTGTTCAAAAATAAATTGTTACAGCTTTCTTAGATAATTAATTATTTATTATTGTATTGTTATGCACACGCACACAACTTCGAGGCTATGCCTCAACCTTAAAAGGAAATTTTTCTCAAATATTTTGAATCAAAGTAGATTGCCTTTTATGTTTGGAAAATTCCTTAAGAATTCCCTACTTTTGTTTTTACTCCATCATAAGGCTAGGTAGCATGAAAAATTTCTCTCGGCCAAAGAGGAACACAACTGTCATAAGACTGACACCTTAGGTTGATTTTAAACCGAATTCACGGTGGTTCGTGGCTAAATTTGGTAAATTCCGATTATTGTGTTTTGTTATTTAATTGGTTAGTTGGGTGAAAAATCCATGGTATCCATGAGCACTCCTACTATCCATTCCTCATCTTGTTTTGAATGTTATTTTTGTTGGAGTTCATCATACGTGGTGATTCACGGGATGCTCCAACTACTCCTATTTTTCTCTCGTTTATTCTTTATTTAGTTTGGTCGGTTTAAACGTCATGTAACGCTCATGGGCCGACAAACTCTATTGTATTTCTAATCCGTTAATTAGTTGGGACAATCAAAATGCCATGTAACGCTCATGGGCTGTCCAACTCAGTTACTTTTACTCTTTAGTTTCATTGGGCCATTCAAACTGTCATGGAAAGCTCATAAGAGGGCAACACACAAATTATGTTTCGTTAGTTTGTTGTTAAGTGACTTAATCTAATAAAAATTAACTTTTAAACTGACCTCATCTCCTCGTGTAGTTATCACACATTAATCATATTGACTACATCGACTCATAAGTATTTACGCAATGTACCCCCTATCTTATAATCTTTTACTTTTATTCCTCACGATGTGACGCAAATCCCCCAATTTCCTTAAAAACAAGGTTATTATAAGTTATCTAAGACAATTAAACTTTTAATATTTAATTAGTTTCCTTAACTTATCCTCCATCTTATAAATCTTTATTTTTGATCCTCATAGAATGTCTCATCTAAGCAACCACCGTCGTTCTCGACATTAATAGTCTTGTTCTCATGACCATCGCGTGTATAGCCAAGGAAATAACGGTTGCAACCTCAAAAATATATAAACTCAAATTCAAAGCATTATTACAACCAATTCAAACTTGTTCATTAACTTCCTTGATGGAAATTTTAATTCATTTACCCCTACTCATCCTCGCAACAACGGCAACAACAAGCGCAACTTTGATCATAAAAACTATGCTGTTAATCAAATCAATCATCAACCTCGACAAAACCAAAGTATCCCGAGCAAGAAACTCTTTATCAGTATTCACTCGTTATGCCCCACTATTAACTTTCATCATTTGACTCAATCCTCATGCCGTTTTTGCATAATCGCTTCGATCATCATTGCATATACTTGCCCTACACCTAATTCACAAGTTGTCCTACAACAGTCTACCTCTCATTCTCAACTTGATACCAATACTACCCGTGCTTGCTAACATTCAGGAGAACCTAATCCTCTCCGTGATATGTGCCCTCAGATTTTCCAAAATAATCAAGTTCAAACTATAGTTACACCCTACTACACTACCCACTAAGTCCAAACCTATCAATCTCTTGTCCTTCAAGCTCCTCTCGTCAAGCAGGATCATTCATACTTAACCCAACTTATCAAGTTCCACACCCGCAAGCTCAAGTTTACCAAACCTACTCGAATTAAACCACCCTTTTGCAGACCGTTCACGCTTAAGTTATGCCAAAGCAATCTACCACGACTGCTCAAGCTTCTATGGATCAAATCGTTCAAGATGTTCAAGTTCCAAGGATTTAAGTCATGTGCAACTGAAGATTTAAACTACTAGAAGACTTTGCCGCTTGTCGTATTCTATCTTACTTAAATTTGACTTCTCTGCTATGTATCGTCTATTTAATAATATTTTGAATTAACATTTGTACGAATTTTTGAAGTACTAACTAAGATTTTATATTAATATGCCCCTCGAGTAACGTTTAAAATTATCGAATGGTAGTTTTATAAAATTCCCCATTTTAAATAACCAAACTATAAACTTTTGTCTATTAAAAGACGACTCACTTAAAACTCCTTTTTCTAAAGGATTTTTTTTCTTAAGAATTATATTTTCAAACGTTTTGTAAATCCACACGATGGGATGAATCATGTGGACCATCCGACGATGAAAATTATTATGGTCCGAAACATAATTATCGAAGTCCTCGCATGGAAATCATGAAACGTGCAATTGTGTGCCATATTATAGAATCGAAAGTAGTTGAGATAACGGTACAAATGTAAAAATTATAAGGACATTGTGGATACGCCGCCGGTATATCCTATATATATATATAGGTATTGGATCATTTCAGAAGTTTTTTTACAGCGAGAAGTGCGAGAAGTGAAGGTGTAACTCCATTAATCCCTAATTTCACTCACTTTCTTATGTGTAGGTGCATATGTATGTGTGTAGGTACGTATGTTTGTATATGTGTAAGTATGTTTGCATGTGTGTGGGTACATAGGTTTGAATGTGGCTCGGTACATTTATATGTTTGTAGGTAGATTTCAATGTGTAATTAAGACATAAATACAACCAACCTACATATATGTATGTAACATCATATGAAAGGGGGTGAAATTAGGGATTAATGGAGTTATACCTTCACTTCTCGCATTTCTCGCTGTAATATCACTTCTCACAAGATCCATCCCCGTATTGGATCATTTCAGAAGTTTATATATATATATATATATATATATATATATATATATATATATATAAGTGCCCTTATCGGATTTTCATTTGAAGCGTTATTTTAACTATTCAAAGTTCTGTGTCATGATAAATTTTTAAATTTTATTTTAAAATTTTCTTTTCTTCAAGATTTAATAGTTTTTTTATAGTATCCTTTAATATCAGAACAAAATTCCCTAAAGTAGGGGAGAGTGTAACAACTCAGATTTTCTAAATTAATATTCATTAATCATAACCCGACCCGTTTTATATTCGGGAAATTTTACCAAGAAATATCGCGTTATTTGAGTAATATTATTTATTAATATTTGTTTATTTAATTAATATACACACACACACATTAACTTTCAAATATATACAATTTTCACCAAAATCTAAACTTTAACCTACTTTTGTATCCATATCCAAACTAGAGGGACTATTTTGCAAAATCAGTAATAATATTATATTATAATATTAATAATCCAAAATGGGAATTGGGGAAGATGAAGTGTTGAATGTGGTATTATATTTTTTCATATTCTGTCACAATACCAGAGATTAGCCTAGTTCACATGGTAGTGTTTGTGTTTGTTGAATCGGAGGTCTGGGTTCGAATCCTTGTCTCCATGTTATTTTGGAATATTATTTTTAAACTGAATTAAAGGCTTAGGGGTAAAATGGTCATTTCACATTGTTAGTGCACAGTTTTGTGACTGGTGATTTACAGTTAAAGTATTCGATAGATACGGAAAAGGGGGTGTCTGTTAGTGCACGGTTTTGGTATCCATAGCAATCGAATAAGTTATAGATAGTCTAGAATGTATATTTATTGTAAAATGGCCATTCGCTATGGTTTGTATAGCGAATGGGTCCATTCGTTAGTTATCTAGGCTAGTTCGTTAAATTTATAAGCCCATTCGTTATGTAATATAACGAATGAAGGCTGGTTCGTTAAGTTATTACCATTCGTTATGGAATCATAACGAATGGTGTCTAATTCCTTATGTATATATTACGAATTAGGCTTAACTTAACGAATGGAGTGTGTGCCTATAAATAGGAAGATCTATGCTCATTTGTAGATGTACATAGAGAGAGAGAGAGAGATCTAAGTTATTGTATTTATCCTCTCCATAACTTATTATTCACACCATAATGTATTCATCATATTTTATCAATAAAGTAAGTATTTAACGTTTAGATCTCATGTGTTCGTATTGTATAATTGATGTATCGACGCAGCTAGATCCGTGGAAGGTTTCAATACACACTTTCTTTAACGGTCAACCACACGGTCAACTCACGCCTGAAGTTAAAATGAGCCCGACCAGTAACAACAATGGTACACAACACACAAAATTGCAATGTGACCTGCAACCGTCTCCCGCCCAGCATAGGGAGCAAAATCATAATTTTTTTTAATATTAAATAATTAAATATGAAGTAGTTTGAAAGTTGGCTCATTATCAATTCTTTTATACCCATTTATGTAAAAATATGAATATGAACTAATTTTGCATACATACGAGGTTTTTGGAGCCTGCTTCAAACCATAAAGAGCCTTTAACAACATATACATATACTCCTATTTCCCTGTCTGTCACTTTATACCTTGTGGTTGTTTAACAAATTTATCTTCTTCCAACTCTCCGTTTAAAAAAACAAATTTAACATCAAGTTGGTACACAACTCAACCCAAATAAGCTATAATAGACAAAACTATACCGGTGGTTTCAAGCTTGACAACTGATGCAAAAGTTTCTTGAAACTCAATGACTTGTTTCTAAGAGTAACCTTGGACCACAAGTCTTGCTTTATACTTAAATCTTAATCAGGTAATTGTTAGGATTTAACTTTGTCTTGTAAAGCCATTTGACACCTACAATATTTTTGTTTCCAGGTGGCTTAACTAGTTGCCATGTGTTGTTGTAGTCTATAGTATTCAATTCTTTTTTACATTTTAACCTTCCATTCCTCTTTCTTACTTGCTTCTTCATATTTTTGAGGGCATGCCACAGACAAGGCAAATTAATACGAGTGCAATACTTCTTCACAATTCTTTACTTTCATTGGGGTGGGGGGGTTAGTGCTTTGGCTTGTCGTTCTACCACCTTGATTAGCAACAACCCCATAAGAATTGTGAGTTTGATGACCACCTGTGTAGTAACTAGTATCGTAATAATTATTAAATGAGCTGTCACATGGAATTAACTCTTCCGAGTCATCTTTAACTAATTGATAGGATTCCCAATGACTTTACTATTCCAATGCCATTGACCATCTTCAACAAATTCCACATCTCTTAATGTTTGAATTCTTTGTGTAAAATAATCAAACAATCTCTGTGCTTTAGTTTGATTAGAGTAACTAATAAAGTTTCATTTCTCTGATTTTTGATCTAGCTTCCTTCTAATTTGAGTTGGAAGAAAACCATGGCCAAACACCCTTATATTACTTACAACTGGTTTCTCTTCATCCATACTTCAAGAGTGTTTGATTTAGAAGGATTTGGTTGGTGACATGTTTAGAACATGTCTCTTTTGCCTCAACCCAAAAGTAATTTGGTAGTTGTTTGGATTTAAGAATTTAAGATCCCACATCGGTTGTGAAAGGAAGCGAATGCTTTCTTATAAGGGGCTTCATACATTCACCATCATGACATATTTTTTGGGCATTTAATGGTATTGGATGAGAAGAGAACTTTATAGTTAAAGCATACTTAGATGAGAGTAGTATCAGGATGGGTAATCTCCTAGGAAGTCTACACCTAGAAAACCGAAAACAAATTCTTAGGAAGTCTCCCCCTAGAAAACCAAAAACAAATTCGTAAGGCGATGATCGTTCATCCTGGCCAAATCGAACAATATTATAGTGCGGCAGTAGGTAGGCTATTACAAATTGTATCAAAGCTAGGGTCGGGCTAATTGTGCCTGTGTCATGTGAGGATGCAAGACCTAAAGGGGGGTGGATTGCAATGTCTCACATCGGTTGGGGGAGGAGAACGAGACCTTCTTTATAAGAAGGTTTATCAAACATAACACATTTTGGGCGCTTAATGATAGTGCATGAGAAGAGAATTCAGTTAAACGTGCTTAGGTGAGAGTAGTGTCAGGATGAGAAGAGAACTTTATAGTTAAAGCATACTTAGATGAGAGTAGTATCAGGATGGGTAATCTCCTAGGAAGTCTACACCTAGAAAACCGAAAACAAATTCTTAGGAAGTCTCCCCCTAGAAAACCAAAAACAAATTCGTAAGGCGATGATCGTTCATCCTGGCCAAATCGAACAATATTATAGTGCGGCAGTAGGTAGGCTATTACAAATTGTATCAAAGCTAGGGTCGGGCTAATTGTGCCTGTGTCATGTGAGGATGCAAGACCTAAAGGGGGGTGGATTGCAACGTCTCACATCGGTTGGGGGAGGAGAACGAGACCTTCTTTATAAGAAGGTTTATCAAACATAACACATTTTGGGCGCTTAATGATAGTGCATGAGAAGAGAATTCAGTTAAACGTGCTCAGGTGAGAGTAGTGTCAGGATGAGTGACTTTTTATTAGGTCTCCACATGGACAACCAAAAGCAAATCGGCGAGGCAATGGTTCGTCCCATCAAAAGTGGACATTATTATGGTACGACGGTTTGCTGGGCAGTTACAAGTGGTATTAGAGCCAGGGTAAGACTGGTAGTTCTAAGTCCCGCGAGAATGTGGGACCCCTACAATATGTTCCCGATTTTCATTCAAAGTGAGACAAAAAAAGGTAAATGAAAGGAAAAGAAATGAAAAGGAAGGAAAAAGAAGTGATATTATTTGATGTTCCCTAATTGAATGGAAATAAAAGGAAAATAAATATGTTATGTGATCCCTAGTTGAGAGGAAAAGAAAAGAAATTTAAAATTTTACCATTATACCCTTTGGGTAAAATAAAAATAAAAATTACATTACTTTCCATTCTCCAATACTCTTTTCTCTACCTATGGTTAGGGGTGCTCACGGTTCGATTTGAATTGTGAAACCGTCCAAACCGTAAATTTAAATAAATTTCAAATTTACAATATTTTATATTATTCATATTTAAGTATAATATATTTATTTAAAATAAGTGTTGCGTAGCTTCATGTATGAATCCACTTTTAATTGATCACATAAAATGTTACAGTACCTTTTCTTTAATAGATTATGCATTTATCCTAGTTATAAATTGTACGAACACATTCTGTGTTTCTTAATTCATATTTATAGCTATTTGTGTAAAAAATAATGCAGAAATATTTGACCCTAAATAAACAGATAAGACCAAGCGTAGTCGCCGCGTTACGCCGGCGTTTTGGAGTATAACGCCGGAAGCACACCCCCCCCCCCTCGCGTTTTGGATTTTTTTTTCTAGCGTTTTCTACATAACGCAAACATGGCTCGAAAATAAAAAAAAAACAATTTCAACCCACCAACGGTCATATGACCATTTAAAAAAAATTATTTTATATATATTAACCAACTTCATCCCCGATCAAAACTCACCAAATTTATAAATATTTCTTTCTACTCTATATCTCTTCACACCAACTTCCCTATAAATGGATTCTCTTACTTCTATATTAATCAGTTTTTCGGGGCCGACCAACAAGCCGGAGACGACGCAGAGGAAGAGGCGGTTATGAGTGCGATTGTGATCGCGACAACTTATATGAATTCTGTTAGCTCTCCTCTACCCCCGTTTCAAAAGGAGCATATATCGAACGAGATTGTATCGAAGCCAACAACCGGTTGATGGCGGATTACTTAGGCGACTCGCCGAGATACAAGAACACGAAGACCTTTAGACGTCGCTTTCGGATGTCGAAAAATTTATTATGCGCATCACCAATCATTTGGAGCGTGAGCTTGATTACTTTAAGCAAAAGCCGGATGGTCGAGGTACGCTAGGATTCACGGCTATTCAGAAGGTCACGTCAGCCGTGCGTGCTCGCCTACGGAAACACGACTGACATCAACGACGAGTATTTAAAGATGGCCGATAAAACAACTCGGGATACCTTGGAGTATTTTGTTACGGTACGCTTCATTTTTTTTAAATAATTATATCACTTTTTTACTTTAATCAATTATTTTATAAAAGTTGTGTAAAATATAGAAATATTGAAACTATATGGACCATATTATTTGAGAGAGCCCAACTGGAACGATCTACAACGTCTTTACGAGGCCCATGCAAGGGTGCATGGTTTACCCCGCATGATAGGGAGTGTAGATTGCATGTATTGGGAATGGGCTAATTGTCCAACTCGAAAGGATATCGAGAGGTGTTTTGGGTTCTTCAACAACGCTAGCATTTTGTTAAAAATCATTGTCGTCTATGGTCTTTAGAAAGAATGAAAAGTGCTATGTATGCTGTATCATAATGCATAACATGATCATCGAAGACGAGGGAAGAACAATATGTCCAACTTTCATACCGGACTCGGATCCACCACGAACTCCAGCAAGTATGGAGCAAAGACTTGAAAACTCGGATTTTGTGTGGTCAAGAGAGATACATAACGCACTAAAGGGGGATATGGTCCAACATCTTTGGATGAATCGACGTTTGCTAGGTGAAAATGAGAATCAAAACGAGGGCAACAATGAAGACGATGATGAAGATGATGACGACGAGGGTGAAGACGATAAAGACGACGGAGGTGAAGACGATGGAGACAAGTAGTTTTTATTTTTATTTTAATGTAATATTTGTTTTATAAAATATTATTCTTAATAAAAAATTTAAAAAAAAACAAAAAATGTAAAAGTGACTGTGCGCCACGTGGTGCATAACGCCTAGGGGTGGAAAGTTATGACTACATCATTTTTTTTGCAAAAAACCATAACTCTGACCGGGCGTCACGTGACGCATAATGCCTAGGGGAGGGGCATTATGACTACATGTTTTTGTCAGATAACCGGTTCCAACTCGTATACTTTAAGAATTGACAAAACAGTCCATAAAAGACAGGACATGTTTTTGTCAAAAACGATTCTCAAGGGGTCCGTTCAGATTGACCCGCAAACACACGTTTTGTCCACTGTTTGAAATTTTAATAAGTAATGCATAATTATTAGTTTATTACTACTAAAACAACATTAAGTAAATACAGACTTTGTGAGTTTCGAGTTAAGTTTGACCCATGTCAACCTATTAAATCCGAAAGGCGCTAGAAAAACAACTGTGATTAAATCCGAAACTACAAATAAAAAACAAATAAGGCAAGTAAAGTGCACCATTTGGATCATTTGACTTTTATAAGTCAACTGATCCATTTAAAAGCAAGCTGCATATATAAAAGTAAAGAAAATTACACCATTTAGCAGCCATGATTTTACTTATTATTAATTCCTCTCAAATAAAGGTATCATTTCCATAATCAATCCGAATTTAATCTGTAGACATCACCCTACAAATAATTAACCTCGCCTTTTAGTAATTTTTAATATAAACTCCTCACAACTTTTCGAAACTAACACTAAAAAATGAAGTGCTTATGCACAAATATTAAAAGCAAGTTCGAAAAGTGTCCAAATATCTTCACATCCATTTCAAGTTTGTTGTAGTTTGGAGACAACAACACATGTTTCTAAGGAGAAGCCTGCTGATACATTAGTTGATTCTATATCCATGGTGGTTGACCACCAACTGACTTCTCAATCAGTGTAACCCAACATTGCTGTTCAAAATGAGATTAAACCATTTTTTGCTTAACAAGATAAACAATTAAAACTCTAAAAGCACCACCGTAAATTTTATGCTTAATATATATCATGTCAAAAACCAACTACACTATCAGCCCAAAAAAGATAGCAAAGCCAAGAATCAATAAATGCATAAAAGTACTCATTTCATCATAATCAAAAGATAATTGTTCACAAGATCTACAACAACTTACAATGTTATCTTTGTTTGAATAACCAAAAAAGCACACATCTAAAGATGACAACTAATTACAGTATCAAATTCATAACCAATATCTACTAACAATGTCATCTTTGTCTGAATTACCAAAAACACACACGACATCTAAAGATGACTACTAAAACACAACATCAAATACATAACCAAAAACTACTAACAATGTCAACATTTCCTAAACTTGCTTACTTACCGTCCCTCATCATACATTTTAGTATACCCACACACATTTGAAGAGGATAACTAAATAATGTCCTTGCTTTTGCTTGATTGTTAGTCAAATAAATTAAAGTGTTCGATATTCATTGGGTTCCAAACCCATTGGCTCCAATTCGTGAAAATTTTCCTCACCTGTAAACTCATGGTGAAAAGCTCGATCAAATATTTTGTTCATTTATGCCAATATTTAATTGCCTTCTAAAATAGCATTAGCCTCATTGTCAAGACATTCACAAGCTTCGAGTTAAATGCTTCACTTTTATCTTCATCTTCTTGTTCTACTTTTCCTTTTTTACTTTTACATTTTTTTGCATTTGAAGACAAGACTGGGTGGAGAAACCACATAATCTAACACTTGAATATCATAATCAAAGTTGCATTGGTTCTCTAGAGTCACTTCTTTGGAAGCTAGTAAGTCATCCAATTCAGAAATTGTTTCTACCTTAATGTTGTCATTTTTCAGCAATCGAGCATTTCTTTCTTTAGCGGTTTCAGCATGTGCACCAGATGCCCTATCCCTTCCAAATAGTTATAACATTCAATTGTAGTTTGACACTTTTCTCACCTTCAACGTTATATCATCAGGCTTTGACTGTTAACAATATAAAGAAAATTAGTATTATCATAATCGATTAAGTAATTGTTTAAGGAAACTAAGGGTGTTTATGGTTTGGTTTCGAACTGTGAAACTGTCCAAATCGGTCGTCGGGTTGGTTCATGATCTATTTTTTCTTTAACTTTTCGGCCGATCAGTTTCAAAATTCTAAACTGTAGCGAACAAATTGGTTTATATCAGAAACATGTCGTATGAAACCGGACCGAATTGTAAGTTTTGATATGTTTGTTTTTTATATATTTTTTATTGTTGAGTATTTGACTATATATATTGTTTTACATTTAGTTATACAGATCTCGGCCAAACTCATCAAACACTTATTCCTCTAAACTTAAATTAGTTTGTTGCTTTCAGGTTCCATCATTTTGAGTTCATAGAGTTTTTTTTAAAACAAATTACCATTTCTACATGCATACCGGGTTACTTAAAATTTGCATATTACTAAGTTTTAATATTCAACTACATCAATAACATATGCAAACACATTTTGTTATTACCAAATTCAGTTTATCACTTACTAACCTTTTCATTTTATATTTTTTTGCAATTTTTATTATGCCTTAAATATGTTTAAATTGTGAAACCAAACTGTTAGTAATGGTTCAGTTTGATTCGATTGTAGTTTTCAACAGTTTGATTTTGGTTTTTGATGTTCAAAAACTATAAATACCGGGTTGGCTCACGGGTTTACCAAACAACGTCAAAACAGGACCTTGGACACCCCTAATAGAAACAACTAAACTGCTTGCAGCTATTAATTTAGCCCATAGTTGGTCCTCTACCTCAATTAGTCGAGTCTCATAATTCCATGGAAACCACTCAATGAAGTTCCTTGAAACATATTTTACCATTGAGAAAAATGACCTTTCAATGTTTTTAAACGATGCATCAAGTGAGTTTTGGTAAAATGCATTTGAAGCTTTGAAATTAGCTCATCAATCATATTAGTGTACGCTTGTGAGGTAAATGTCACGTTTATCCTATTGCCCTTATCTTTTTATGTTATTATCGCTTGAACAAATGCATCATACATCATTATCATCTCTGTCCACTTAAAGTGTTTCTTTTCACCAATGTTTTTAATGTCTTCTTGTTTGCTTATGATAACTTCCTACCCAAAAACAAAAATAAAAGGATACATTGCTAAAAAAAAATTGAGCTGCAAATGCTAAATATCATAACTATGATATAATGTAATTTACAACTTTTCTTATACACTCAAAATTACTATTCCTTCAAACTTTGGCTTTGCTTGGCAGTACCTCATGCTTGAATAATTGTAACTGATAGTTTGGCTTTTGCTTGCTACACATGTTTTAGTACGTGGGAAGTTTGGATTCTGCTTATTACACGTGTTTTTAGTTTTTAACTTTTTATCTACCTCCTCCTTCTTCTTCTTCTTCTTCTTCTTCTTCTTCTTCTTCTCTCTTCTGTTATCTCCATCTCAGGCCAATTTCCGCCACCGCTAGGAAGCAAAGGCCGGGGACGACAAAAATAATGAAGCCGGAAACCGAACGCCGATCTCTATTGTACGTTTTTTAAATCCACGGTTTGTTTTCACCTTTTGCGTTTCTTAATTTTAATTCCGTTTACTTATCGATTTGGTAGGGTTTATTTCCGTTAGCTTTTTTTCTCTGTTTCAGGATCTGTTGTTTCACTCAAAGGGCGAGTTGTGTTGCGACGCCTGAATCAGGATTGTGTTGCAGCGCCTGAGTTAAGTAACACGCAAACTGTAAGTGTATATGATTGCATGTTAATTTGTTATTTGTCACCTCTTAATTGAAAGGAAGATGGTCTTTGCTGCGGCTCAATTTTTGCATTTGCCAATTATGCTTTCGTGTTATTTTAATTCCAGTACTTCTTAGAATTGTACAATTAATTATTAAAGTATCTAAATGAATGTACCCATATGACCATACATACCTGCCTGTGTATATTTTACTAAGACATGTTTCCTAAGAATAGGCAACCAGTTTCCTAAGAATTTATCCATACATGATACATGACCTTGAGCTTGAAGTCTTGAATCATTTATCCGCATATACAAGAAAAGAGGAAAACCGGACCAAATGGTAACAAGACAACGGTGATGCGAAACACGCATTTCTTTTGGTAATGGGGTTTCCATATTGTACAGGGAATGCCTAATTAGGAGCTGCAGGTCTACCATATTGTACAACTATGGACCGGTTAGTCGGTTTTACAGTGATTGTCTAACTAATTACAACGATCCGTTTATCTTAACTGTCTAACTTACAACGATCCGTTTATCTTACAATGGTGGTGATGGTGGTGGCCGACAGTAGGTGATAGTGGTTGTTAGTGTTTGCTTTAATTTCCCCCCTTTTTTATCGTGACTTAATCAAGGGTGTATAAAATATGATGATTTGTTGATCTATGCGCTGTTAGTATGATGAATGTTTTCTGTTTTATGGTTAAAAGGAAAAATGTAACTATTTTAACAAGTCACACGGCTATTTTAATTGCATCAATACATGTTCAACAACTATGATCTATTGAACCTACACACTAATATAGTCATAACCCTAGTGCAACGTGCGGGGTTCTCAAATCCTCAATTCTATGTAAACTAAGTGATGTCCCCATTCCCGCCGCCTTTTCACGTTGCGACGGATCTTAGTACTAGTTTAGTTTTAAAAGTAAGAGCTTATACAAACAAAATGGTTTAGTGGAATGGCCTTAGATAGCTGGGTAAAGTTCTCACTTTTGGTTGGTTAGTCTCTTGTTCGAAACTGCGACATCATTGACGAACTTTTTGTTGTTACGTTTTGATAGTGTAACGGATGTGATAGAAACTAACCAAATTCACGTGGACTTATCGTATATTGTTTTAATTCTAGTATCATAATACAAACCGACATGCCATTTTTGTTTTAGTTTCGGCACCATAACGAAAACCGTTCCATTTTTTTCTTTTGTTTTATTTCGGTACTATAACGAACGTGATGGAAACTAACCGAATTTGCATTGAATTTCCGTCTCAACACCCGGGATCGACGACGCTCGGGTTTTATAACGTTTGAGTTTTGCCGACTGACGCCATTGGTCCATATTATTTTTTTTTATCTTTTTGGCTTTAGTTCCGGTACCATAACGCACGTAACCAAAACCGACTAAATTCACGTCTACTTACCTCTTCAAAGACGGGACCGACAAAGCTTATGTTTTACCATCGTCTGACTTTTACTGAACTGCGCCTGCGCAACGTGCCGGGTAAAAACTAGTAAAGATTTAAAGTTGTTTTGGTGAATAAAATTATTATCAATTACTTCAAAAATCTTTTTAGCAAATTTAATTAACTCAACACAAGAGAAACGATTACAAACTATACAATGGAATAACATGTAAAATTCAAACCAAGGTGTTATAATGCAAATGATAATACCTTATAAGGGAAGGGTTGCTTAGGGTGTTGAGGATAAGACACGGTATCGGCAGGTTAGGTTTAGAAACATGAAACAAACAAATGACCTAATTCAAAAAGAAGAAACAAATGACCTAATTCAAAAAGAAGATGACAAGATGGTAATTTTAAGTTTGATTAGAATTTTCACTTTTCCTTTCTCACATATTTATTCTTATTTGGAAGGAAAGAAATTTCTATCAATTTTCATCACTTTCTTTTCTTTTCTTTCTTTCATTCCATAAAAAATCTATGGAACATGATATGTTGGAAGTAGTCAAATAATTATTAACTAAATTACGCTAATCTATACACTAAATAATACTCTAGACTCTTTAAAACTCGACTAAACTACTGATCGGCAAGTGAACCGATCTACTCTAGTAAAGCTAAGTAAGTCTAGATATTGAACCCACGAGACACTTTTAATTACATAAATTAACTATTTAGACTCGACAAACTGATACGACTATTTATTTTATATTTATTAAGGGGGGGGGGGGGGGTGTTAAATTAATTATAATTAAACTAATAAAAAATAACTAATTAACAAAACACAAGACACTTTAATTTGACTGATTCAGATGATAAATAAAACCACCTAGGCTTGTAACCCCTAAGTTGCAGTTATCAGTTAATTGGAAAATACTTGTTATGAATCTGGGATCGTAAAATAGACACTCAAAAGAATACCCGAACATGACCCCTGGCCCTTCTCAAGAAGACACCTATGAGTTTCTAATAAGTTTTAAGACACACAAGTTTATATATTAAATTTCCTTTGTAATTTAATTAATTTTGAACGAGTACCTTTATAGTGAAATCCTACTTTACAGCGCGAAAATCAAAGGTAATTTAATTAACTCAATTGACTCGCTAGACAATGTTAACCAATCAAACCTAGACGGACTCCTTACGAAAAACAAAATCTAGCAATCTTAATCAACAAAGATCATAATAACCTATCACCTTACAACCTTTTAGGTTAGCAACACACTTTTATTCGTTTGACTGATAATATTATTCCTATGGTTTAATTGCAAATCAATTACAAACTAGTCAAGAACACATAGTAAATGATCTAACAAAATCCTATTATATGACATACAATCACTAAGGATAATGTGGAACAACAAAATTCATCAAACAAAACCAAGAACACATATGAATCAATTGAATAAAATCCAACAGTTTACTGATTCATAAAACCATAATGAAAACTAGAATCTAAGTAAAAATCAAACATTAACAAAGGTTCATCGATAGCCTAGGAAGTCTAAAATGTTTAGCCTAGCATCGGAAAATCAAACAAAATAGTAATAAAAAAAATCATGGTGAAAATAATAGAAACGAAAGATTAAAGGCGATAAAACCCGTAGTCTTCGATCTTGAACATAAAGCTCTTCACCGGGTGATTCCTTGCCTTCAAAAATGCCAAATAACTCCAATATAAGCGCCAAGAAACTCCAAATTCGTCTGGTGGTTGAAGGGCCAAATTCGTTAGGATGGGGAAGGTATCCACCATCAATTCATACATACTTGTAAAGCCCCGGTCCCGGTGCCCTACTTTGGTGTTGGATTTACTCATAAACACAGTTCTAAATATCAGAGTTTATTAAAACTTTCGTGGAATAATAAAAATAGTCAACTATTCACTACAGTCATTCAACTTGTCTTTAAAAACATAACATAAAAACATATTATTTAACATCATGACAAATCCTTCTACAGATGCTGCTTCTTCAGATCCGCCATGTGTCCTTCTCTCAAGCCAGTTGTCTCAGTCTATTAACCTACGTGCTTACTAAAAGTCAGCTACGCTGAGTGAGTTCTAGTTAATACATGTAGCATACAACACATTCACATACTTACTCATACGTATCCGAAGATACATATTACTTACTTAACCTGCTTTACTTTCTTTCGTACGCACATGAGTGTATACCTTCGTTGTTATTCCCTTACCTTCATTCTATCATATTTTATATTTCTTTATATACATACTTATTCGTTTTGAAGAGTATTTTGCCCTATAACCTTTGCAGATATTTTTAGGGTCCGCAACCCTTAACATTCGCAGATATTATTAGGGTCTGCAACCCTTTAACCTTCGCAGATATTTGTAGGGTCTGCAACCCTTTAACCTTCTCAGATATTTGTAGGGTCTGCAACCCTTTAACCTTCGTAGATATTTGTAGGGTCTGCAACCCTTTAACCATCAATTCATACATACCTTCCTTTCTATTATATATTAATATATACTTTCATACATACTCCTAATCTTTTCCATACCTTTCACATATCATACATTCATTATTTATATACGTTCAAATATCATACGTACAACATACATAAACATTCATATAGCATACACTTACCACTTAAGGTAAGTGTATTAACTAATCATATCGAGTATGCACACAACCCCGAAAATATAGCAAAGAATGGGGCTAGAAACTCGCATGAACTCGGATACATTCACCGTTAATGGTTATTCCTTTCTTTAGCTGTGCGCGACTACCTGTATAACAATTACACCTATCAATTAACTATCGCTACCCATTTCGTGTTTCTAGTTTAATTATAAACCAGTCCGGGGGTAGTGTCCCTGGCAGCAGGGTTCTAGGGGCGGCATCCCTTAGCAGGGTCCAAGAGCCCCTGGCTGGGGTCGAGCTGCCAGGTCTGTTTGAAAAAAATTCATTTCCATTAACTGTCTTAACACATTTGTCATTAGAATTCTTAATTATTATTTTATTTGCTAACTCGTAAAGTTCGAGGGATTCTTTGTAATTAATCCATTTTATCTTAAGTCCAGGGACATTTCTGCATTCTTACAAACTTTAGCTTTTTATCCAGTTCGTCGTCCAGTTCTTTAACGAATTAACTCCTTCGTTATTCCTTAACTAATGGACCTTTATAACGAACTGGCTTCTATAACGAATTGGCTTTTTATAACGAACTAGCTTCTCTAACGAACTGGCTTTTTATAATGAGCTGGCTTCTATAACGAACTGGGGGTTCATTCGTCAGTTCCTCATTAACGAATTGCTTAACGAATGGCTAAACGATCTGCTTCTAATTGTTTCTCTCTTCATAACGAATGGGCATAATGAATTGCTTGTTAATTCGTTATGTCTCTGCTAACGAACTAGGGTTAGGTCAGAGAATGTCAGAAACATTCTTTGACATTCATTAACCTCGCACACCTTTTCCGGTGCCGTCATTGCCGGAAAACCGAGATCTCGCCGAAAAAGCGAGATCTCAGTTATTTTCCACCGTTTTTCCCGTTTTCGTCCAGTTCGATCCAGATCTGAGCTAGGGTGACCCCTAAGCTCATCTTTTGATTGGTTTATACCCGATTCCACCCGGATATCGTGACTTTAACGGTTTAAGGGTGTCGTCTCGTCGTTTTGCGACTAAATCTAGCGGGTTTGGGTCCATACAATATCATACTATCATTACCTCTGGTCGGGATCAATTCTTCTTCTTGGTTTCGGTTTAGAGAAAGAGAGAGATATGAGAGAGAGCTAAAGTGTGTGTGTTGGGTGGTGTATAATATGGTTGAGAATGAGTGAATTATGGATAATTATGGTTATATACCTTGGGTCATGGGCTTGCCCATGATCTATCTTCCATCCTTATTAACCCAAGCCCATTAATTACCCATATTTTTTTAACCCAACATAAGCCCAACTCATAATAACTCACATTCTATTTTATTAATCAAAATGAATAACAGGATGTTATATTAAGGGTGTATTTATAGTGAACTTGGCCCAAAACTAACCAAAATATGAAAACTTTCTGGAAATTAGGCTTGCCGCCACGCGCGATCTAAAAGAATAGGGCTGGCTATGCGTGGTGACGTGCTCCAATGGGGGCCGGTCTGATCGGTTCTCCTTCTGGTTCATTTCCAGATGCGTTCCGGCTTCTCGTTTAGGCTTATTTTGACTCGTTTTTCGCCATTTTCAACTATGATCAACTTTCGGAACTTACAAAACTCAAATATGTTAGTAGTATACAAATCTTAACTAACAACAAAACAAAAACTTATTAAATATTATATAAAATATACAAGGAAAATATGTATATTTATCATTATATCAGAGCACCCTTCATTCCTTATTTCTTCCTTTCTTTTCCTTTCCGTTGCTAAATGAGACATTGGAACAGAGCCTTAAGAAGGTGGATTGTAAGATCGCACATCTATTTTGAAGGGGAACTAAGGCTTCCTTATAAAGGACATGATACATTCACCATCATAACACGTTTTGGGCTTAATGATAAGGGATGAGAGAAGAACTCCATAGTTAAGCGTGCTAAACTGGAAGTAGTATCAGGATGGGTGACCTCCTGGAAGAATCCACCCGTGAAACTAAAATCAAATCCATGAAGCGATAGTGGTTCGTTCTGACCAAAGCGGCCAATATTATGATACGGCGGTATGTGAGATACTACAAAGCATACTTCTACCGAGATACAAAATAGTTCTCTCTCTTTTAGTGTCATTTTGTTTATGGTATTAGTTAAATCCGTTTGATATATATTCCCCACCCCTATCATTTCTAAGCACTATAAGACTATTCAAACTTTGTTTTTCAACTAAGTCTTTGAATATCTTAAAATTTTGAGCACTTCAAATTTCTTTTCAATGAATTAAATCCCACACAACCTTGAAAAATCACATATAAATAGAAGAAAGTATCTACTTCCACCAAAACTTGGAATTAATTGTATGGTCCACACAACATAAGAATGAACAAGTTCTAATTTATGTGAAACCCTCAAGTACTGATACAGAAAGGCTTTTTTAATTTGTTTACCCACAATACACCTTTGACATAATTCAAATGATTTGATAGATGTAACCATGAACCATACCTTTTCATGTAGCATTTTTAAAGCTCGACAATGTAGATTCCCATATCTAAAGTGACATCCAACTACAGTGGAAGTGCGGGTGCGTGATGACGTCATGGATCATAGTCAATGTTTATAAACTATATGATAAATACTTCATCAAAATGCCTCTACATATGTGTGACTCATATGTGTTTCCAATGCTTCAATTTACCTAAGGATGCATGCATAAAAGTGTCAACAAAAATTGTTTGTGAGATTCATAGGTTTACGTGACATCTAAAAATATGTGTTTCTTGGACAACGAGTCTACCAATTCCTCAAACAGTTACCAGGAGCACTATGATCAAGACATAACAACGTTTCTATGAGCACCCCTCTTGATGTTCTAATGTGAAAACATCGAGGCCATCTGTTGGACAAATATCACCTGCTAGACCTCCAATCTAAGTTAGTGAGACCAACCACGGTTGGGGTGTATTAATCCCGAATAATACTATTCACATTGGCCACACATATAATAATTAATGATCACAGATCTAGGGGACTTTGGGTGCATTATTGTTTCCAACCCATGTAACAAAATTAGACTGCGTTTCTACTTGTTTCCGAACTTGTGTTTCTCCATGCATTCTCCCCTAAAAGTTTCAAAACAATTTAATTTAAAAGGGGCTGTGAGACTCACCTGATTCTCGAACATATGCTAGATAATAAAAAGTCCAATTCCCGACTTACGAGTGCCCTATAAGGTGCAAAGAGATAAGGTCTAATGTTTCATTTCCGACACTTAAACTTTACGACCGCTTTTCACCCAACAAGTTAAACGTGTTTCAACAGAGAGTTAACTTAAATGTGATTCGACAACCCGTTGGTGATTTGTCAATGAACTAACAGAAATATATATATATATATATATATATATATATATATATATATATATATATAGATAAAGGATCAATTACAAAAATTGTTTATCGTACATTACGTACGCGACACCCTCAACCCTAGATTTCAAAAAACACGCGGTGGCAAATTTGTAAATTATTTCAAATCGTTTTCATCCTAATTAATCGTTGCATCGATTCAACCATCGTCACCGGCATCATTTGCATACACACACCTCAATTGATTTTGAATTAAAATACGCCATTTGTTGAAACCTAGTTGCAGACGTTCCATATTTTGTTCATATGATTGAATCGATGATCAAATTGACGGTCGATTGATAATTGTTTGATGATTAGGAGAATATATGAAGTGCTTTCAGTGTTCAATTTCATGTTACAGGTGTTTAATTTTTTTTGTTAGTTTAGATGTTCAGAACTTCTAAACTTTTTTGAACACCCATAACTTCTTAGAACGTTTAAAGATGTTCATTTTTTTTGAACACCTAGAACTTCATTGAAAGTATTAGAACGTTTAAAGATGTTCATTTTTTTGAACATCCAGAACTTCATTGAACGTATCAGAACGTTTATAGGTTTTCTGTAACATCCTACTTTTGGTTATAATAATATAATAAATTTCGTCTATTTTATAGAGGGTCGTAATCGGTTTAGTTTAGATAATAGAATATGAGTTGGGCTAGCATTGGGTAAATGGGTATGGGTTATGGACTTGGGCTATGAAAGAGGGAAGGAAAGACCATGGGCTTAAGCCCACGATCCATAATTATATAAACAATTAATCACCCATTTAATCATTCATTTACACCTATTTCATACACCACCAAAAAACACACTTAAGATCTCTCTCTAGCTTTTCCTACTTTAGCCGAAATCACCAAGGAAAAGGAGCACCGACCCGAGGTAATGATAGTATGATGTTTTAGCTTAAACCCGTTAGATAAGGTCACGAAACGATGAGCCGACACCGTTAAACCTTTTAAGTCATGAGATCTGGATAGAATCGGGTATAAACCGAACCTAAGATGAGCTTAGGGATCGCCCTAGCTCAGATCTGGATCAAACGAGACGAAAAACGGTGAAAAACGGTGGAAAACGAGCTAGATCTCGTTTTTCCAGTGAAACAACGTTTTTCCGGCGGCGGCGCCAGAAAGGCGGTTGGTACGAGGTTAGCATGTCAGAGAATGTTTCTGACATTCTCTGACCTAACCCTAATTCGTTAACAGAGAGTTAACGAACTAGAGGTAATTCGTTAAGATGATTCGATGAGGAAAGAATAACGAACTAGCCTTCGTTCGTGTCCAGATTCGTTAAGGAAAAGATAACGAATTAACCCCCCCAATTCGTTATAGTCATTCGTTAAGGAGATAATGAATTAGAAGGTCCAGTTCGTTACCTGGACTGATTCGCTATGTGGACTGATTCGTCAGAGGTTCAGTTCGTCAGAGGGTTCAATTCGTTGCAATGACCAGTTCGTTAAGACAAACCAATTCGTTAAGAGCCAAGTAACAAACTAGAAGTTTAATAAATGTCAGAATAGTCCCTTGACTTATAAAAGAATGAATTAATTGCAAATAACCCTTGAACTTTGAGTTAGCGAATTAAATAATGATTCAAAATTCTAATGGAAAATGTGTTAAGATAGCTCGACCCCATCCAGGGGCTCTGCCCCTTGGACCCTGCTAGGGGCTGCCGCCCCTAGACCCCGCTGCCAGGGGCGCTGCCCCCGGACCCCCGTTCGTCGAGGGTTATAATTAGACTAGAAACGCGAGACGAGTAGTGATAGTAATTGATGCATGTAATTGTTATACAATTAGCCGTGCCCAACTGAAGAAAGGAATAACAATTAATGGTGAACGTAACCGACTTCAGGTGAGTTTCTAGCCCCATTCCTTGTTATGTTTTCGGGGCTGTGTGCATACTCGATGTGATTAGTTAATACACTTATCCTAAGTGATAAGTGTATGCCATATATGTATTATGTGAAATGTGTGAATGATTTCTTGTCGGTACATGAACGATCTTAAGAATTGCATGTACTGGCAGGAAATGGTTGATGTTATATGTATGTTGTAAGATGAAGAATGAATGATGTATGTATGTGCGAAACTTACGATTATGTATATAGAAGGTATGTTAAGGAGGTATGGAAGAAAGGGTACCAGACCCTAATAATATCCGAGGATGGAGGGTACCGGACCCTAATAATAGCCGAGGATGGAGGGTACCAGACCCTAATAATATCCGAGGTATGTAGGGCGAATGCTCTTTATAACGTAAGGTTAGTTATGAATGTATATGAAAGAATGATGGACAAGTTAAGTATGTAATGCGTACCTTCGGGCACGTGTATGTGTATGTAAAGTAAGTTATGTGATTAACTAGAACTCACTCAGCGTAGTTGACTTTTAGTATGCACGCAGGCAAATAGGTTGAGGCAGCTCGCATGATTGAAGACACATGGCATGGAATTGAAGATACTGGCATCTTGAAGGAAGTGCTATGATTCTTTTAAAGACTATGTTTTATGTTTAAATAAATTTGAATGTTTGTTAAGACAAGATTCGACAGTTTCGTTATAAGTTATGATTGAAGTTATATTCCGCGTAAAGTTTTAATTAACTCTGATATTTAGAACTGTGTTTATGAGTAAATCCAACACCAAAGTAGGGCTACTGGTAACGGGGCCTTACATCTTCAGTTTTGTTTCAGAACGTTTAAACATAATATTTTGAACCCTAATCAGAGCTCGATTGAGTGCATTATTTCTGCAATTCCATAATCGATTGATGAATCTAAATACTTCTACACATCAATTCGATTGATTAAATCATCAATTTGGTGTTTATTTTGGTCAGAACGTTTAAACATGAACCCTAATCATAGCTCAATTAGGTGTGTTAATCTGTTTTTTATAATCGATTGATGATTCTAAATCCTTTTACACATCAATTCGATTGATTAAATCATCAATTTTTGATCAATTTGAAGATTTTTAATGTTCACTGATGTTCTATTTCAATTTTGGTTTTTGACTTTTGAGATTTCATACTGTAAGTTGTGATTAGAGTTTAGAAATTGGATGAGACAGATTAAGGAGTTCAGAATATGGATCGGAATCGATGCTAAATCGATGAATTTGATCGCGAACTACTGTTTGGGTTATTTACGAAACTGCAACCGCGTGAAATTAACATTGACGTTCAAAAATCTCGCGTACCTAATGTACGATAACTGATCATTGTACGTTAATCTCCATATATATATATATATATATATATATAATATATATATATATAGGGAGAGGATCATGAGAGAACTCCATTTTATGGAGAGAACTAGAGAATTAATAATGAAGTATTTTTAACTTAATTAAAAAAAATATTTTAAATTTTTTTTCTTTCATCATTCTTATATGTTGTTATTCTTTACCACAAAAAAATATAAAAATAAAAAAAATTAAAAAAAATTAACGAGTAATGCATATATGCAATACACCGACTTTTTTTATAATGCATATGTGCAATAGTTTGCATTTTGATATTTGAAATAGTGTTGAATAACATATATATAGTTGTTTGTTTTGTATATTTGCAATAATGTTATATTATATACAAAAATAAAAAAAAATCGATATAGTACATATGTGCATTAGTGTTGTATTACATATATGCGATAATGTGTTTTGCATACAATTATTAGTGTCATATTTGCATATATTCAATAGTGTGTATTGGATAATGCAATTGTGTTATATTATATGCAATAAAACACTATTGTATATATGAAATAGACATTAGTGCACATATGCACTACGACATTAGTGCACATATGCACTACAGTACTACACCAACAAGGTTTTTCTTTTTTTTTTCTTTTTTTAATATCATCTTATTAGAAGAAGGAAAGAAAAAAAATCATAAAATATTTTTTTAAAAATAGTTAAAAATAATTCTTTAGTTCTCTAGTTCTCTCTTTAAGAGGAGTTTTCTCTAGATCTCACCCCTATAGATATATATATAGACACACACACAACAACATATATATACACACACACTTATGGTTTTGTTTCGTATTATAAAAAAAAGTTTTACAAATGCTTTATTTGCCTTGGAAATACATACGTTTTGCTAACACAAATTCATGCTAGATTTTACTATGTTCTCCAAGTAATTTTATAAACCCATAAACTTGTCGGTTCATATATTTTTATTACAAAAATGTATTAACAAGTACGAATTTAACTGTATATTTGTAGTTCCATAACTTACTTTCATTTTTAGTGAGCATAAACGAACATCACGAACATAACTTTTAACAACTTTTCCTCTCAAGAAATCTTATAAGATTTTAAAATATATTATTTTTATATATAAACTGTTTAGGTGTTCATTAAGCATGATCACACTTTAAAATGAATTAAAATTGTTTTATGTGTGGATCCATGTTTTTCATCTCTTTTTAAACAATATTCTTGGGTTATAAACTTTATACGTACATAAACATGCAAGTTCATGTATTAGTTAATATAAAGAGTAAATAGGTATATTCTAGACTCATAACAAGAAATGAATGAGGTAGGAATATAAACATGGAAGCTCCTAAGCCTTGGGTCTTACAATGTTTCCTTGGAAGAGCCTAAAACATTTCTCTTCTTGAATGATAATTTCATATTATTTGTGTGTGTGTTGCGTAAATGAGATGCGACAGAGATGAAAGGGTGAGGCCGCAAGGCCGGCCCAACTGTTATGTTGGGCCAAGCAAGGGCTTGGGGTCTCCTGAAAAATAAGGCCTCTATTTTAATTTTTTATATTTTATATATATTTCGTAATACAATATTATAAATTAATTTGTCATTAGTAACAGATATGATTCAATGTCTGTTACTTTGTTAAACGCGCTTGTTTACCTTCTTCTGAGTTTATTATTATTCTGACTTGTGTTCGAGCCCCTTCTGCCGCAAATTTCTTTTTTTCTTATGTAACTGACTTTTTACTCCTATTTATTTCTCATTAGGACACCTTTTTTGTATTGTTCTCATTTCCCATTTTCTCCACAAGTCCTTGGGAGCTAATAATTTCATTTAATATCTGTGTTATGTTATATATACATCACACATTTTTTATGACCAAAATTATAAATTATTATGATACATAAAAAGATGTTTAACTAATGCAATACTATACTTGTCATATGAAACGTTAATTATTGTTCGTCCCAAACCCGAAAAAAATGTAACATCCCGTTTTTCTAGTTTCGGTTAATAAATGAAATATGAGTTATTATGAGTCGGGCTAGTGTTGGGTTAATGGATATGGGTTATGGACTTGGGTTATGAAAGAAGGAAAAAGACCATGGGCTTAAGCCCATGATCCATAAATATATAAACCTTTAATCACCCATTAATCATTCATTTCACACATATTCCATACACCACCAAAACACACACTTAGCTCTCTCTCATCTTGCTCTCTCTCTCTAAGCCGAAATCACCAAGAAAACCGATCCCGATCCAAGGTAATGATAGTATGATATTGTATGATGTTAAACCCGTTAGATCTAGTTGCGAAACGACGAGCCGACACCGTTAAACCGTTTCAGTCACAAGATCCCGGTGGAATCAGGTATAAACCAAACCTATGATGAGCTTAGGGGTCACCCTAACTCAGATCTGGTTCGAACGGGACGAAATATGGTGAAAAACGTGTTAAAACTCGTTTTTCCGGCGAATCCGCGGTTTTTCGACGGCTTTCCGGCGGCGGCGCCGAAAAAGTTAATACGAGGTATGAATGTCAGGGAATGTTCTGACATTCCCTGACCTAACCCTAGTTCGCTAAGGAGTAACTAACGAATTAGAAGTAATTCACTAGCTGATTCGTCTAAGGGAATATAACGAACTAGCTTTAGTTCGTTAAGGGAAAAGATAGCGAATTACCCTTGATTCGCTATAGTTAAAAGATAACGAATTGAAAGGTCCAATTCGTTACATAGACTGGTTCTCTATGGACTGATTCGTTAAAGGTCCAGTTCGTTAGAGGGTTCAATTCGTTACAAGAACCAGTTCGTCATGACAAGTCAATTCATTAAGGACAAGTAACGAACTAGAAGTTTAACAGAATTGCAGAATGGTCACTGGACTTAAAGAAGAATGATTTTATTACAAGGAGCCCTTGAACTTTTAAGTAGCAAGTTAATTAACGATTCAAAATGTTAATGGAAAATGTGATAAGACAGCTCGACCACAGCCAGGGGCTCTGCCCCTTGGACCCTGCTAGGGGCTGCCGCCCCTAGACCCCTCTGCTAGGGGTGCTGCCCCCGGACCCCCGTTCGTTAAGGGTTATAATTGGACCAGAAATACGATATGGATAGTGATAGTAATTAATACGCGTAATTGTTATACAGTTAGTCGTGCACAACTAAAGAGGGGAATAACCATAAACGGTGAAC
>NW_027503361.1:0-21980 GCF_021521415.1 Bidens hawaiensis
TAATAACAATAATAATAAAAATAATAGACATTAATAATAAAAATGTTAATATAATGCTAGTAAAACTGGTTTTAGGATGACGGGAAATGACTCAACGTGTCGGTTCATAATAATATTTAAACGTTTATTGGTGTAGCGGAAAATTAATGTTAAAAGGAAATTTAAACAATTTAAATAAAGTTAACAAAACAATAAAAGAACAAAAATGAAAGCCAAAACCGGCTGGGTCGCGAGTTCTGGGTCGGGTTCGAACCCGCGACCCAGCCTTTGCTAAACACTAGACCAACCAACTGAGCCAACATCACAAGTTGGTAAACTTGCAGATCAGCAAACTTATAAACGCAACTTTAAAGGGAAATGAACCCTAGATTATCCAATTGGATAATCTGGTCCATGTTCAATCAAACAAGTTTAGAGCTATTGATCTATGGTGAAGTGTGATTCCAGCCATACCAATTAATCGGATTTTAACAGCCGGTAAGATGGTGAAATTGATCAAGTTAGTTGCGACCAAAAGGGTTTAAATTTGGATGAAGGGATGGGATTTTAGACTTGACTGATATGGGGGAAAGGTTGGCGACGGGGAAGAGGTGGTTTATGAGAGATTAATTGATTCATAACGAAAGGATTATATAGGATCACTAGTTAGGGTTTGTTTGGGTTTAATATGGTTAATTGATCAATTTACGAACGAATTAACACGCTCCTACTATAATTAAGTGTCGGCTACGCGTTTACTTGGTGGAATATACTAATTTCCTAACATAATCGGTCAAACGAGCGGGAATTGAAGATTTTGAAGACGATGGGTGCGCTGGGTCGGCTTTGGGTCAACTGGTCGGACCAAGGGGTGGTTTAGGTTATTTATATATTATTATTATAATATCATAATTTACATAACAGGCCCCTGAAGTTTGTAGATGGAAACGAGAATGGGTTAAAGTTTGAGTTTGGGTGAAAGTTGCAAGTTCTTGTAAGTTTAAGTATTTAACTATTAAATAATAAAACTTAAACAATAAAAAAAAACTCAATAAATGTGTCGGTTCTATTAACAGAGTGACCCGAACCCTTAAACGGGTCGAGTATGATTACAAGGATACTTAAATGAGAACCCGAAGTGTTACACACGGGCTTGTCCCGGTTGCACGGGCTTGTCCCCAGTTGCACGGGCTTGTCCCCAGTTTATATGTGGGCCTGTCCCCAATTTATTGAGTTTAATCTTAGGTAATATCATAAGTTATTTGCATCAGGTATCCTAAGTTCGATTATGAAGATTACATAAGTAACAACATTTGTGGATTCAAGATCCTTAATTTAAGCTTTACAAGGATGACGGAAGGATCGATACTTATGGTAACTTAGGTTTAATTTGACCATATGGTATGATTTCTACTTATCAATTTACATTTACTCGACTAAGAGCTTTCATTAATTCTTTTTGTAAGGAATCGATACCCTTGGTATATTTTGTATAAGGATACTCTATCCTTAAAACTTTTTACTCCAATATATTTTTTTTAAAGCTTTAACAAGACTAAGACTTTATCAAACCTACTTTGAGAATAATAAATGACACATAAATAGCAAAAAGATTTAAATTATTATTAAGTCACTTGGACCTACCCAAAAACCTTAACGTGGATTTCACCATTCAATAGATGGACCATCCACCCGGGTTAAGCAAGTGATACTAACTGTTCAAAAAGTGCAGGAAATTAAAAACAAGGGAATCAAAGGCATCATCCCCACAAACAGAGGATCCCTCCACCTTTGCTACCCCTGAAAATTGTCTTAAGGATCATGGATCCTTTTTCCTAGGTACTATTATCCATTACAAACCATTATCCAATATCCATAAAAAATCATCAAAATAAAAAAAAATGGGCTCGGGCCTTGTCTTTAATATCCTTCATCGCCCGCCTAAGCATCTTCTTCACCATCTGCTGCTGCCTTCCCTTCATGAATCTCAACCGCATCCTTCACTCCGCTTGTCCCGGCCTCGTTTCCGTCAGCCATCGCAGTATCCTCTTCACCACCAAGCTCCACCAAAGCATGCTTCCACTTTTCCACATTCCAAGCCGATCTGTCGAAAGCAGGATCAGTAGCTTCAGCAACCATCTTAATTCTGGCCCGCAACACTAACCTTGCAGCCTACATCTTCGCCTCCTCAGTGGCTTGCTTCACCTCCTCTTGGTGCTGAGATTCTGTGGTGGATAGCAGTTCCTCCAAGCACTTCTGTCCTTGGTGAGCTGGGCTATAGCCTTGTCATTCGCCACTGCTACACTCCTCATTCCAGTAAGGCTATCACTCATCTGGGTCACGATATTATCATAATGATCTTTAGAAGCTTTCAAAGCCTATACCAAACAATTGTGCAAAAGTTGGAAGAATACTTGATCGTCGAATTTGAGATACCAAAATAAAGGATACTTACAGCAATGATCATATCAAAATGAGTCTCAGACTCTGATGATTTTTTCCTCTTGGAAGCTGCCAATTTGGCTCGGAAGTGGTGGATGCCTTTAACGCTTCTTTCTTGATGGTTTGAGGAGTGATCAGACTATCAATGTCCTCTAGGAAAAACTTGCTGAAGGATTTGTGAGAATTCTGAGCACCTATAGAGGACAAGAAACATATAATTACTTTATTTTATTTTATTCTATTATACAAATACAAACTTACTTGACATGTTGCTGTTGGAATCCGAGGAGATTTCATAAAAAGCCTCGACAAATTTAGCATGTAAAGTTGGGACTTCGGAATCCAGGGAAAGAAATCTTTTTGCTTTATCGTTTGTACCAGGTAAATTTGCCAAGGAAGCAAAGTTATCCACTGCAAAAAAAAGATAAATAAGAAAAGACAATTAAAATAAGGATCACTTATCCTAAATCGTTCCTTTTTTAAGGATCTAGGATCCTACCCTTTTTAACCCATTTTAAAGGTAAATCAACCCCACCTGGAGTTTCGCTTTACATAGAACTGATTCCTTCAGAGGGAACCATTCTGGGTTACTTTAGAAATTGAACGGGTTGCCTAGGTTTGGACTTCAAGACGAATCGATTTGAGCCATGGGTGGTTAAACTATAAAGATATGACAACTCAAAGACACTAAACTCGATGCTTTCCTCCTCTGTCAATCTCTCAACGATACGTAAAACCCTCCAAATCATTGGCATGGCTTGAATATAAGACATACCGGTGGTGTCGAAGAAACATTGGGTAAAAGAGGGAATGGATATGTATAGCCAATGAGAAAAGGATAAGCGGGGAAATAGATCTAAGTCTTTGAGTAGATATCGCATCGAATCAAGGAGTCGAACGGCCGGAAAACGGTTTCCGGCGGGAATAGTGGGCGGAGTTCATCGATTTCAGGATCGGTAAACTTGCAAATCTCCATAGATGGGTTGGTTATAAGGTTTTGTGACTGCATTTCCGATAACTCGGATTGATCAGAATTATCGTAACGCTTAGAGTCGTCGGAAGAAGAAGAAGAAGTGGCGGTATACCAATCTCCATTTTTCTCTATCTTAAAAAATCGACGAAACATAGGAAGAGACGGTCCATGTCCAAAAGAACGACACAAAACCTCAAGGTTAACAATCCAAGCGATAAACATCAGCGCAATTTGAAGAAGTTTCAAGCGAAAATATTCAAGGACATTGAGATAGAACACCAGTAAGGGGTATCGAAGAATAGCACATTCAAAGTGTTGAGAATATAGTGCAATAACCGGAGCAGTTAGATTGTATTTCAAATAAATACCGAACTTGAGGTGAAAAAACTCAACTTGAGCTTGAGTCAACCGAGATCGCACAACACCCATGTCAGTGGCGTACCTACCTTTTGGGTAAGGGGTCGGCCGATCCCTGTGAAAATTCTTTTTTTACTAGTATATACGTGTTAATATCACGACCAACCCCTTTATACTTCTAAACCTGGCCCCTGTGTAATTTTGAGAACGACACAACGACCCTATTGGAATTTCAAGAACGACCCCATGAAATTTGAGATTGGCCTTAATAATTTTTTTTCTTATTTACAACTATAATTATGTAAAAGTATAAAAATAAAATATCAACTAAAATTTAAATATAAGTTTAAGTTCAAATGCTCAGCTAATCTATACTCAATTTTTAAGCACAAGTCTCAAACTCCCAACAAATTTAAGATAATTAAAAAAAGATTTAGATGGTGGAAATAATATGTCAGGTGATATCAACAGATTAATTGTTTTAATCTTAAAAAATGTTTCGGTTATACATCATTTTCCTCACTTAATTCATTTGCATTAGTGTATTGTTTATTCGTTAATTAAAGTTATCTCTCGTATCATTATTACCCGTTGCAAACCGTAAGCATTGTAATTTTCTTTTCAGCGATGAGTACGTGAAGCCAATTTGTGTAATCAGATGGGAGGTGAGAGTTTAAACGACTGTTTTATTTGTTTCATTGAGTAAAACTTGCTTGTAAATGTCAAACTAGATGATGTTCTGGTTAGATTTCAAAAAATGAAAACTCGTAGAAAACAAAGTTTCTTGTAATAATGCACTTATAATGAAGTTTCTTGTACTTTTCTTTTCTTTTCTTTCGTGAAATTTTTTTTCTATGATGCTTTGTTTGATTATAGTTTTTTTCCTATATATATGACTGATGCAATTTGACCAATTCGGAACACCGGACAAAATAAATATTATATAGCGATAGTCAACTTTGTACAAAATGGATGAGAATGAAATTTTTTTTGTTATATGATGCTTTGTTTGATTATAGTTTTTTTCCTATATATATGACTGATGAAATTTTTTTTGTTATATGATGCTTTGTTTGATTATAGTTTTTTTTCCTATATAATGGATGAGAATGGGACTTCAATGAATTTCTCGGCTTCAGGAATATGGCATCTTCTTCGGAGACCGGCTGATAAGGTGTCTTGGGTGCATGTTGTTTGGTTCTCTCAATGTGTTCCAAAACACTCCTTTATGTTGTGGATTGTGCTCCATGATAGGTTGAGCACGCAGAATCGTATTATGGGGTGGAAAATTGGTGGGTATCCAAATCATAACTTGTATTGCTGCCTTCTTTGTAATGGAGAGTCGGATTCTCGTAATCATCTCTTCTTCGAGTGTAAGTTCTCTTCTGAGGTTTGGAGTATTGTAAAAATGAAAGGGAAGTTTCAGGGGTGCAGGAATGGTTGGGCGAATATTCTTCAATATGTGTCTCAATTTGGAATGTCCAACTCTATTGATAATGTTGTTAATCGGCTGTTATTTGGGGCTTCGGTTTACGTTATTTGGAAGGAGCGAAACAACCGGCTTTTCAAGAACTCTTTGAAGACTCCTAAGATTGTTGCGGACGAAATCATTAGGGGTACGCGCCTAAAGCTTATGACTCTAAAGTTCAAGAATTCTGAACGGGTTAATCGGGTTCTCGAGGATTGGCACTTTCCGCGGGGAGTTTCCCACCAAATTGATGATAATGGTTGATTTGTTTTTGTTTTGTTTATTTACTTGGTTCTTGTGTAAGCTTTAGCTGTGTTTACCAGTGTTTGGTGGTTTTGGTTTTGTTTACTCTTGTATGGCATGTCATACATAAGAACTAATATGGCACTCTGTCATATTACTTGTACTTTTTGGTTGTGTGGAATGCATTTAACCGGGTGAATCCCTTTACCCAAAAAAAACTTTGTACGAACACAAAAAATATCCGACACTGTAAGAAAATTTTTTGGGGCCATCACTTACTATAGGGAGATATTATTTTTCTTTTAACTCTTTCAAACTCTAAAGTTTGAACCAAATCCATGTCTTTTACTCATTCTTTCATTTTCCATGTGTCAGTGCATTTTCTATATGTCATTACCTTTAAAATGACACAAGTGATGATCAAGTAAAAGACAAATTGAAACCAAAGCTACAAAGAGTGAAGCTTAAGAAGCTTCGGCAGTTGTCAAGGAGGAGTTTGATAGCACACTTTAAGTGTGATAAATGTTGAAAGTTAAACCGACGAATTGTTTAGTCTTTTGTATTACGTCCAATAGATTTAGAATGTGATGTTTAGTAGGTCCATGGGCGGAACTTAATAGGGGCGGGGTGGGGCGCTAGCCCCGCCCCTCCAGTTTTTCTGGTTAGAAGCATCGGCAGTCATCCGTTGTATACTTTTTTCCGACGGTCAGCCTGCAAGTTAAAAAGAAGAAGAAGAAGAAGAAGGGTTGAAAAATTAAACTTTACATGTTCATATCTAATATACTATATTTTATTAAGTTTTGTGTATTCTATTTACAGGATAACAGACTACTAACCTACTAATAGACTAGTGGGGTATACCTACTACAAATGTGAAGTTTCTAAGTACATTTTATAAAAGCAATTGCTTTTTAAATATAATTAATTTTGCTTTGCATATATAATGATATAATCAATTAAGTTACTATATATATTTTTTTATTTTAACGTATCAGCTAGATTTACCTTTGAACTCTTTACATAAATAACTATTTTTTTTCTTTGGTGTGCCAAAAACACAAATGAAATTAATAATAATAGTAGTGGTGGTGGTAGTATTATTAAGGGAGAGCATGAGAGTAGTCAAATTAGTGAAAAATGAAATGTTGGTGACCAAATTAATATAAATATAAAACCTATATGTATAAATATGGTTCATTTACTTTAAATAATAATTGTTTAAAAACTATTATTATAAGTTTTAATATTTTCGACCCCATTTTAAATGTTCAAATTTCAGCCACATACTTTATTATTCAAGTTTCACCACTGAGTAGGTCATACGCGTAATATATGATGTGTAATGTTAGCCATTCGTTTAGGACAAGGCATAAAGAAACAAGGATCTAATCCCTAAGGAGTTAGATCAATGAGTCCGCAGGATTCGGGTCAAACAATTACCAAGCTAACGATACAAGCTCAATCTTCCAAGTCCAATGACATAAACCTGTAAAACAACCATCGTGAGCTCGCTATGGGAAGGACAAGAGGGGGGTCTTCCCGTAACTATCCTCCGGCATGAGAATAAGTAAAGTTCTAAAGAGAAAAAAGTACTTGAAGTATTTAAAGTAATTCGCGGGGAGTGAATGAATACCTTATGGAGATGAAGGTATTTATAGCCGAATGTATTAGGGAATATTGTTGATCCAGCTGTCCTTTTCTAGAAGATGTTCTTGTAACAACCTGGACATGTGTCTGCATTTGATAGGACAGATTTAATGGCCATGTGCATGCTTATAACAAACTTGCCATCTGTTCTTTCCTAATTGGTTGTTTCATCATGTGTTTCCCAAGGATAGATCTTGGTAAATCTTCTAGAAGGAAGTTAGTTAATTACACCTTTCCCTATGGCATCACCCTCTAATCACCTTCGCGGGTAGGAATAGTACTCTAATCATCAGATTTAATAAAAACGTTCGCGGAATATAAAAACTTTCATAGAACATTACATAACTTGTCTTAACAAACATCTTTGTCTTTCAAAACTAAGTAATTAAACATAAAACGATAAATGTCTTGAGTCTTCCGATGCCAGTCTCTTATTGGCTTGGCACGTGTTCCCCTCAAGCTAGCTGTCTCATTCTACTTGTCTGCGTGCATACTAAAAGTCAGCTATGCTGAGTGAGTTCTAGTTAATCATATATAATACAATACACACATACACACATACATACATACATACATACATACATACATACATACATACATACATACATACATACATTCTTTCATTCATACTTTCATACTTTTATCTCTTTCTTACTTACCTCATTTCTTACATTATAAAGAGCATTACGCCCTACTTTCCTCGAGTATTATTCGGGCTCGGTCCCTCGTTCCTCGAGTATTATTAGGGCTCGGTCCCACCTTCCTCGAGTATTATTAGGGCTCGGTCCCTCCTTCCTCGAGTATTATTAGGGCTCGGTCCCTCCTTCCTCGAGTATTATTAGGGCTCGGTCCCTCTTTCCTCGAATATTAGTAGGGTTCGATTCTCTCTTCGTTACCATACAACCATACATCATTTCACATTCATTCATATATCATACATATTATATCATCATCAAACATAACATTATAACTTGACAATACGTGCAATATCCGAAGATCGATCACGTACTGACAAGCAATCTTTCATACTTTTCACATAATCACATAGGACATACACTTATCACCTAGGATAAATGTATTAACAAACACATCGAGTATGCAAACAGCCCCGAAAACATAACAAGAAATGGGGCTAGAAACTCACCTGGATCCTATTTCTTTCTCCGGTAATCGTTATTCCCTTCTTTAATTAAGCTCTTCTAACTGTATATAAGTTACACGTATCAATACTTGTCCTATTTGTATCTCAGCCAAAATTGGCTAAGTCTGGTCTAATCTAATGGTGTGGTAATAGATTACTTTATACTTAGATTATTATGATGTAATGTATTCTTTCCTTTCTTTTCCAGTATTCATTTACTTAGAATTTAGCTCGTATTCCAATTTACAATATAATCGGGTCCTTATGACGTATGCGATTTGCATATGTATCCGTACTAAGTCCATTGTAATCGAGCTTAGACCATGTATGCGACTAGTTCCAATGTAAGCAAACTAGACCATTGTAATCGAACTTGATCATTGTAATTGAATAAGGGCATGTAATTGAATACATATATTGTAATCGAGTATTTCATTGTATTCGAATACACCATGTGATCGAGTATCCAGATTGTAATCAAACTCAGTATTGTAAGCGAGTCATAGGAATGTATTCGAGTTATGAAATGTAATCGAAAATCATATTGTATGCGACTTTAATCCATGTAATCGACCCCTTATTGTAATCGAAACTCATGTAGCCATGCGTAAAGTGATCGGTTTCTCAAAGTAATCGAACATATAATGTGATCGACTTATAGATTGTATGCGATTTAGATTGTAACCGAACGGAAACAGTGTAAACGAACGAGCTGAAACTCTTTGGTCCGTTTATCACCATTCTTATCGTATTTCGCGACTTTTAATACTCTAAGGTTCTGTATTACCCCATGAACGTTTCCATAACCGTTTTTGGCCAAGGTTTGACTCATAAGGTCATAAAGTTTGAACCTTTAAGCTTAGACGTTCAAAACTAGATCTAGGGTTTTCTTTAAACGAACCGTTCATAACCGTAGGTTCGTTAAGTTCATTTTAACATCAAGTTTGCATTTTTATTACATAAGAAGATTCGATTTACTATCCTACTAAGTTTCATGCAAAACCGACTTCGTTTACCCGTTCTTTTCTCAAACCGAACGCTACTCATTTTACCCGAAACGAACCAAATAACTCGTTTACTATCAACTTCATTACTTTATCAATAATCACGACCTGATCTATCATCCTACCAAGTTTCATGCAAATCCATGCACGAAAAGTAAGCTTTTTAACAAAAACGTACCTTTGAGATTGTTGTCTGAAATCACTCGAGAGGCTCAAAACCATATCAAACGAACTCCGATTTGAGTGATTTAAGCCGCCACGGAACCGTATCGTCCCGATCTACAAATTCATCAGCTTTTTTAGCCGGAATCCACAGCTACAATTGCCGGAACAGCTGAACATTCACCGGAATCTTCACTTTTGAGCTGCTATGGTTTTGCTGATAAAAACCGAACATCCCGACCTCTGATCGAAGATCTATCCGGTGGAAATCTTCATTTATATACCATGAACACTTAGTTAAAATTTGAGACCGATCCGACAGTCAGATATCCGGGAATCTTTGTGTCTTTGTGGGTGGTTTTCTCAAAAACGGGAATTGGGTTAAGTGTGTTTTGATGGTGTAGGCTATGGTGTAGGGATGTATGAAAATGGAAAGGATTTGGGTTTTAAGGGGTATTTATACTCCCTTAAGCCCATGGATCTTAGGCCTATTTTTCCTTTTTGTTTTATAATTAATTACATCTAATTAGTCTACTTATCCTTCCATATTTATTATTTTACTATTTTTCTATTAACTCAAGAAAATTTTTCCATTTTAAATAAATAATATATTAATTATTTATTCTTATAAATTTCGGGATGTTACAAGTTTACCATCCTTATAAGAGGTTTCGCCCTCGAAACCTACTTAGTACTTGTAAAAAGGAATACTTCTTGTATTCACATCCTTTCTTTAGCTTCCTGGCTTACTGGTTTATCTTTTGTCTTACAATCAACGAGTGATGTTAATTAGTTTTTGCCGTCCACGGTAGCTTGTCCATGCAGTCCTTGATGACACGCTTCCTTCCTTTCCTAGTCTTAGCAACTCCCATAACGAGTACGCCTTTTTTGCTTTTTAGGTTTTCGCGCGTGACTTTGCGTAATCCTATTGAGCCCTCTTTTTCTCTCTCCACTGTCGAAACTACCATCGCATTAACTACAATGGGTATAAATTGAGCGATTATACCTCTTTGAGTCTTTTACTATCTTCAATCGTTCATCTTCTTCTTTGTTTTCTTTCAATTATCCGACTTAACATTTTCCAATTTCCATGATTGCTTGCCGTTTTCCTCTCTAGTATGATATAATGGGAGGATATAAGAAGAGCTCGTATTCTCCCAACATAAAGACTGTCGAAGTCAGTTGGAAGCGATCAGACTTCGAGAAACTGATTACGACCTACGACATCGCACTAGAGTAGGAGCCGGAATTCCCTGCTTCCGGCTCAACTGCTAACATTCCTCCGGTCAATAAGATGGTCGTCTATGCCGACTTCTTTTCGCACGGGAATCTACGATTTCCAATAACCAAATTCCAGGGGAACATGTTGACCGGCCACGGTATACACCTATCGCAGGTTCATCCCTTTTGTAATATCCAAAATTTTAGAATCCATTTCTTAAATAATAATAACAAAATAATAATAATAATAAAATAATAATAATACATTAGTTAAATTTCAAATATATAATACTTATAATATGTATATTAGAAATTATATTATATGTTATGATTTAAAGAAAAATGAAATAAGAAATAAATAAAATATAGAACTATTCACATATAAAATCAAATACGATAGAATTAAGTAACGCTAGGACTTGGGGTTGTGAAGGTGTAAACGTTCTATCCAAAGTTTTGATAGTGTGGTCATCCATCTATATCTTCACCTTTGTTGCAAAGAAAAAGTTTTTATAAATATGAGTCTCGGAGCCATTAATCATTCATACAGTCACACCAAACATTCAAAAACATTTTCCGATGTTAACTTCCGTCGACTATTCATGCTTAAGGCAAATCGAAACGAACCCAATCACATAACAAATAGATATTGTAGTACTTTTCTTCACCGGGTGACAAACTCATAAAGCGTCAGAACAAGTTTCTAGCCAACCTGTATTTTATCCGAAAAACCAACATGAATCTAAACACCAAAACAAGAATCTTCGTTTCAATATATATTCACTCCATAATAGGTGCCCCAACCCACCTCTTAATTACCGTTGTGACAATCGTCAATTTCAGGTTAACTCCGTTAACTCAACTCCGTCAATTCAAACTTAAGATCACTAAATCTATAACGCACACTTCATTACATTTAAACTAGGGTTTAAATGACGCTTAACACTTACTACATGTGTAGTCTTTCGGGAATTGCACCGAAACGCAAACGAGTTGACGCAAACGATTGATGAATAAACGAAAAACGTCAAAACAGTAATTATGTGATAATTATGTGTTAGACTTATGTGTTATGTGATAACATGGTTATAAACGCTAACTCAAGATGTAAACAAGTTAGTTAAAGCTAGGAAAAGTAATACTTAGAAGTGGAGGGGCCAAAGTGTAACATAGACTATTATAAATAAACCTAATAACCAAACCCTAACTATTATTTTCTTTTCCTCAACAATCCCGATCGGTCTCTCTCTCCCTTGGCTTCACACGGCTGCCGTCACCTCTAATCACACATACAACCCTCAAATCAAGTGTTTGATTGAAGAACTAGGTGCTAGGAAGGTATAATTGATCATCCTTTACATCCTTGTTACTTGATTTTGATGTTTGTTGGTTAATTACAAACCCTAGTGAGCCGATTTCATGTGTATGTAGGAAGTTAACATGATTGTTGTTGAATGAATGATGATTGATAACTAGTATTGATCTTGTTGCATGTTGATTGTTGTGTCTTTGATTTGAGTTCAAACACAAACCCTAATCAAGTATGTAATATGTAATTGATGTGCATGGATGGTGTTTATGGAGTTTAGAGGATCATATGAATGCATGATAGTTCATAGGTTGTTAATATGTTGAGTTTGGATGCAAACAGTTTCTGGACAGAATGTGTATATGATGTTTAAGTGACTGTAACGAAGTGTAAACATGAAAATTTGTTGAGATTGTTGGTACTACAGTAAACTAGGTTGAGTCTAGTTTCTAAAGAATATAAACTTGAAATTTTTGGACAAGTAGAAGTTAACTTTTATGAATTTACAAAAACATTGTGTAAAGCTGAGCTGTTAGACCTGCTGTTAGGTTGTGTTGTAAATGTTATATCTCATGAACTACGAGACCAATTGGGTTGGTTCCACTTCTGGAAGTTGACTTATTGAGTTAGGAACCTAACCCAAGTGGTCTTGCATTTATTGGATTTTTTGTTTAACGGGAATTGCAAATAACATTCTGTTGCGCATGAACTTGACTGTTATGAGTTTGCTGTAATGATTTGATGATTGTGAGAAAACTATGTGGAATCAAAATATAATTAAATATGTTCTGGAAACCTAAGACATATGTTCTTCTGTGATGATTTTTGGTAAATTAATTGAGATGCTATGATCGGTGAAATAGTACAATCTTTCTAGTAGGATTTCTGTCTCGGTGAAACTAGCTGCTGAGTTGTGTAAAGATGCACGAAACATGATACTTGCTATATAATTGTTATGTTTTGACCAAAATACCCTTGTGGGGGAATAATTGCTAATTGATTGCCATGATTTGACCAAATTGCCCTCATGTGGAATAATGGCTAGTTAATTGTTATTTGTTGACCAAAATGCCCTTACGGGGAATAATTGCTAGTAATGTACGTTATGAATACATGGCACGTATATGATTGCTTACACATGTAATGTGTCACAAAAACACTTGTTAAAGTCACACACGATTCACGAACGAAGCACGAAACATGTTATGTGCATAGGTATTATGTGCCGGGTCTAGAGACTCGATAATATTCCGACACTTAGAAAAATCTCTTTGTTGTTTTAGAACGTCAGAGAGAGTTTTTCGGTGACGCGCATCTTGGTGATTTAATTTGGGAAATTCTTCGCAAACAGTGAGTTTCACTTTCCCCTCTTTAAACTGTTTTCAAACGCTTTTCACTTGGGGGAGATAACATACTCCACAACGCATTTAAGATTTTGTTATAAATTATATATCACTTGTAAAGGCTAAGTGGCAAACGAAACATTTGAAGTCCTACACATCGAACCGGTTAATATTTTGAATAGCGAGTCACTGTTGAGTAGTACTACTGGGTTTGACAAACCCCACCCAACGCTAAACTCGACTGGAGGTCGAGCGGGTGTAATTTTGGCTAACACGTACCATGGTCTGGAGGACCTGGTGACAAGGCACTTAATAAACGAGTCAGCTTCGGTGTCGAACACTTAGTAATACTTGTTGTATAGACTAGCTACCTATCGATATATAATTTGACATAACACTATCTGGTAACGCAAAACGCTGTAATGCTGTAACGCTGTAACGCAAAACGCTGTAACGCTAAACGCAAACGCTAAACGATTTATTTTTATATAACTTGTGAACTCACCAACCTTGTGTTGACACTTTTAGTATGTTATTCTCAGGTAGCCGAGGCGGGCGCGCGGTTTAGGAACATGCATTGCTTGATAAACTTTTAACTATGCAAACTTACTTTTAACTGTTATTCTTGGTTTTAAATCGTCCTGCGTGACGTAACATTGTTTCTATGGTTTTACGCTTCCGCACTTATTTTCATTTAAACGTTTTTATGGTTTGATTATAACTGATGATTCCGATCCTGTTAGTTCGCACCCTCTGACGGTAAAACTCCGTTAGTGGATTTTGAGGGTGTGACAGATTGGTATCAGAGCCATTGGTTATAGCGAACTAGAAGCTGCATGCATACTAGACTATAACCGCGACGACCCATTAGTTATAATGATACGCACTGCATAGGTTTGTGTAGTCTTGTAATCCTATCTCTTTACCTCTTTCACTCATACGCGCGCGCATATACGGCTTACCTGTAGGAATGTCGACGCCACCCTCATCATCATCCGATTCGATGACGCATGCTCACGGGAAGGAACCGCAGTTACCTACCGCCTCACCACCCCGAGTAGTCCTGGAACTCGAAGCTCCCGCACCGAAGAGGTACCGCCTATCCGGAGGCATTTACGAAAACGACATTAGCTGGGAATGGTACCCTAACATGATCAGACGTATGGTCTATCGCAAACAAGTTCCCCCGTTACCTCACCCGAACCACCCTGCTTATCCCAACACCCTACCACCCATAACCGAACCTGTAGAGCGAGTTCTCGCAGCTGTCGTTTCTTGTTTGGAGCGTGATGTGGGTTACATGCGCTATACGAGAGCCAACGTTTCCGGACTGTTGAAGGACGGAACCGAGACTAAGGAGGAGATTGCCCGCATGGCAGCGGCAATGAAAGAAATGCAAGAGGCCAGTGATCAACAGATGAAGGTTATGATGAAGATGCAAGCCGAGATGATAGACTTGCAAGAGCAACTCCAAGAAGCAAGGACCCGAACTGAGATAGCGTTAGAGCGTTGCGATGTCTTACAAATGCAACTTGCTCAGAACGCAGCCGAACCTGAGGCAGAGCCTGAGGCCGAGCCTGAGGCAGAGCCTGAAGTGGAACCTGAAGAAGACCCCGAAGAGGAGCCTGAGGAGGATCCCGAGGAGGAACCCGAAGAAGAACCGGCTGAGGAAGAGGCACACTCAGAGGTGTCCTCAGACGATGACATCTAGTGATGATGACACTTAGATGGAGGGGTTGTCTCCATCCGAACTATTATTTTTCTATGATTTTAAGGATTGATTGGAAATACTTTGTAGCGAATACAATGGTTTTAATCATGAATTTCTTTTTTAGATTAATATGTGGTTGTGATGTGATCTTGTTTCTTATTTCTTTCTTACCTATCTTTTTATTACATGTATGGTGTGTTGTATATGAAAGAAAAATTCATGTTTAACATTTTATACTGTGATTCTAGGAAATGGCTGGAAGAAACGCTGGACGAGGACGTGGTAACATCAGCTTGACTGCAGCTGAACTCCAAACTCTGCTGAACGACCATGCGGCGGCCGCTCTAGCCGCACACGTTCAGAACCAAACTGGAGGTCCAAGCGGAATGTGTACCTTCAAGAACTACCTTGACTGCAAGCCCAGTACGTTTAAGGGCACTGAGGGAGCTATAGGCTTCCTGCGTTGGGCTGAGAAGGCCGAGTCGGCCTTTGAGATGTGTAATTGTCCCCCTGCCAGTAGGGTCAAATTCGCTGCTGGAACACTTGAGGATTCCGCCCTCACTTGGTGGAATTCGAACGTCCAGATCCTTGGATTGGAACTGGCTAACGCGATGAACTGGGAGGAGTTCAAAAACATGATGCGAGAGGAGTATTGTCCGAGAGAAGAGATTTCAAAGTTGGAGTCGGAGTTTTGGTCACTGAAGATGGTGGGTATGGAAATCGAAGCCTACGCTACTCGTTCTCACGAGTTGGCTGTGATGTGTCCGCGGATGGTGGATCCGCCGAGCAAGAGGATCGAAATGTACATTGATGGGTTAGCACCGCAGATTCAGGGCATGGTGACGTCTTCCAGACCAGCCACGATACAACAAGCGATTCGTTTAGCTCACAAACTGACGGATCAGGATGTGACCCAAGGTGCGTTACCACCTAGGGGTTCGACCACTAAAGCCCGTGACAACCCGAGTAACGACAACAACAGCAACAACAACCCGAGCAGCGGAAGAGGAAGTTTGACAACACCAGATTTTCATCCTCGAACCTCCCACCGCAACAACACTACCGTAAGCCCGAATCCACTCGGAGCTTTAACACTCAGAATCACAACAACAACAACAACGGTAGCGGGCAGGTTTCGAGCGGATATGATGGGAAATATCCAAAGTGCAACAGGTGCAACTATCATCATGTTGGCCAGTGTGACCGTGTCAAGTGTCAGAGATGCGGAAAGATGGGTCACCAAGCGAAAGAATGTAGAGGAGACCTTGTGGCAAAGGGTGCTCCTAAGCCACCTTGACGACGAAGGGATGTATTGAATGCGGGCAAGAAGGTCATTTCAGATAAGATTGCCCCAAGCATGTGGTTGCGACATCGACAACATGTGCACCAATCGTGACGGTGAGATTAGTTCACGGTGTCTCTTAAGTACAAGTGTGGTACATATGGCTAATAGGAGGCGTATGGATCGATCCTAGGATTAATATTAAGGAGATGGATAGCGGGTATGCCAACTCGCCATCTCATGTGATAAATATGTAGGAGTAGCTACCAGTATATTGTCACGTTTTATGTTAGCTCATGGGTACATCCGTATGATAAGATTTAATTTATTTAATAAGGTTACTTTCATCATATCGTTTACCATAAGTTCAATCTAAATTTCAAATTACGTACACTAAATCATTAATTGTTTGAGCCCATCATTCCGTACTGAGCATTCGGCTCACTCCGTTAACTATTTGTATACAGGTCAATAGGTTACTTTGGGCGGTATTAAGAGCGAGGAATAATACATCAGGATCCTAATAAAATATCTTTTCAACCGTGCTAGTGTGTAAATTAACCTTAAGTTTGCATTGTCTAATATGTTATGCCTTTGACAAGTAAATATATAAAATTATGTCTCTTGTTTAGAAACCATATTATTGTGACAAGTCAGCTCATCCGGATTGGGGTGTTACAACTATGTTATCAGAGCAAAGGCTCTTTCCTGTAGAAAACTAAATTAGGCCCGTGAGGAATGGGTAGATCTTCGACATGTCAGGATATTATAAGTTTAGATTTAGGTAGATCTATTTTCATATCCATCTTCGTCATATTAACCTAGTGTCCCTACTAGTAGATGTCCCGAACCGTTAATTCCGAAACAACGCGCCAATTCCTAACCTCACTTCCGTGGGTGAATATCTTGCGACTCTAATTCTATAAACCGAGTTTGTGTAATATTAAAGTTTTAACCAAATTATTTTAAACCTGAAGTTTATTTAAAATATGATAAAGCACTCCATTGGAAGAAATTAGTGATCTTGGCTCACTAGTCTAAAACACGCTCCACAAAATAAGGGTAATATGTTCGAAACCTCTTACTAGCTTGAGGTTGTGAAAACTCAACTAGATTAATAATTAAAATAACATTGCTTAAGTATTTATTCTGCAATTGATAAGTCACCACAATATTTTCGTAACAAAGGTTTTTATTAATATTTAAATCTCTTATTAAATACTTTTATTAGTTATATGAACAAATAATTTTAAATGTTTCTACTAAATCACCTACCCCTATAGATGCCGAGACCTATACTGCTTTTATTATTTGTTACAATTATGGCTACTATTTTTACGTTGTGTTTGAACTACACGTATGTTACCACCTTTTACGTAACTATTATACTGTATTTTCTCCAAGGAGGGTCCACTTATAAGGCATCGGGTTCAAGCGAACCCATATTTTTTCGACTTTTATATGTAAAATAAGTTGTTTAAAGTCAGATCAAACCCATATGTTTTATAAACTTTTAGAAATGAAGTGGAAACAAGATCAAAAGTCCTTATTTGTCTGGTGGTAGAACTGCAGTTTCTCATCTTTTGTGTACTTAGTTCGATCCTCAAATTACAATTTAGATGCCACCCTTTACTTCACTGTTTACCTCCACCAAATAATTAAATTCTTTTAATTATTTATTGGTTATTAATAATGGTTCCATGGAGGTTCATTAAATATTTCATGTTTAACTATTTTAATTAATTATTTCTTACTTTTTTCTTAATTTTGTTTATATGTTTACGAATTAAGTTAAAATTATCAATAAACTTATAAAATTATTGGTTGGGTTGTACAAATTATTTATTACAAAGAGCGAATGATTTTTTTTTTTTTTTGAGAATGTCATGAAATTCATCTAAAGAAATTATGAGTATGCGATAATGCTAGTTAATCATCATTTATTAAATTTCTTTACGTAACTTATATTTTAGCGCGCATGCTAAAATTTTAGCTCATTTTAAGATAAAACTAACGGGTGTCACAAAGTTAAGGTCATTTTATGGTATTGTGTTTTGTTATCCGACCCGACCCAATTTAACACAATAGTTATGATGTCGGATGATTCCGATTACAAAAAATAATAATAAATAAATAAAAAATAAATAAATCTGCATTTGCTAGTGTTTTTACCCTAACCATTTTAATACCTCATGCGGTAACTACTTTAACTTTTTATGATAACCGTTTACACCATTATATGTCGTAACTATTTTACTGTGATAATCGTCCAAACAATCATTTAACCATAGTCAGTTGACTATCATTTAAACATAAATATCTTACTACAATTTTAACCATAATTATTTTACTATCAGTATTATTTGTAACCAATACTATTTTGTCATACCGTTACCAATATTGTGTTGAAACTGTTTTAAATTACCATATACAAATACTATTTTAACGCTTCACATATCATAATTGATATCGTACACCTTGCCCATTTTTCACCGTGTACCGAAATGTTTTCATGCTTCAGCAACTAAAACAAGTTTAATATGAGATGTATAATAATTACTTATTTGAACACGTACCTTTAATAAGCTACTGTTACCATCATTACCGACAAAGGACTTTCTTAATCTTATATTATTACCATATATAATAATTTTAGTAATAGCAATGATAATATTGCTAATTCGTAATAAGGAACAATATTAACTACAATAAAGTTTATATGTATATATGTGTTAAAAGATTGTTCGAATTGTTAAATGTTTGTTTAACAAAACTAGTTATGTAAGACATTTTGTATTCTTTTGAACACATCTTTTATTATTTTTGTTTAATATGTGAATTTTTGAACCTTTACCATAAGTTACCTTGCAAACCTTCTATAACTTTTAAATTTTAAACATTCGTTTACAAGAATTAAAAATTTTCAAACATCATGTTATTTTATTTATACCTTATAGGATGCCAATTTATATATGCCTTTCAAAAATAAAAAGAATAAATAAATAAAATTTAATATGCCCTAATTATAAATGACACCATTGAATTAAAACTTTGGATATCTTTTACACCAACACGGCTTCACGTCTAGGACATGCTGTCAATAAGAGTATGAAAAAAAATGATTTGAAACAACCTAAACTGAGTTAGCTCATTTTTAACCAAGCCAAAATCGACCCAAGCTCGGCTTAGGATCACGACTCGGGTCGTTGGCTCGATTTTAGGCTTGTTTAACTTTAAAATCAAGCTCGAACCTAACTGAGCTATCTCGTTTAATTTTGACCTCGAGCTCGAAACCACCCTGACTTGACTCTGGCTCGACTCTTGAACATCCTTACATATGGACTCAGCCCAAACTTCACCACTGGAGACAACCCTAATATAAAAGACGAAACATAACCAACCTTGTAGATAAATAATAATAATAATAAAAATAATAATAATATCAATAATAATAATAATAACAATAAGTGTATCTAGCTGCTTTAATAAAAGAAAACTTTTATATACGCTTCCACTAACTAAACGTTTTGTGAAATGTTATATTCAAAATCCTTTGAGAAGAGCTTTAAATCTAATAGTATGTTCTATTTAAAACCGGAGTTTAGATTTTATTAAAAGACGAGCAATTATAATATAAGTTGCATATGGGTATACTATCGAAAAAAAATATGAAACATTTGTTTGTTATAAAAAAATAAATAAATAAATAAAAAGATTTAATTACCATTCTTTATAAAACGAGGTTTTAAAACGTTATTATGAGTATATACGTCCACATGACAACTTTCTTAATCAGAATAAATAAAGTTAATTTGATGTTTAACTCAAGGAGAATATTTTGAAACAGAAGTTTAGTATGTCGCAAAGTCATTTTTTGGTATAAAAAAAATATATACCCATTTACCGTAACACGAGCGCCTTTGACGTCATCCTCGGGTTGGATTTGCTCGATTTATTATCGTATGTTGTTTTTAACACGTCATCTCCATAACTATGGTTTGCCTATTAGGGAACCTAACCTCATACGCCTGTTAGGATTAGTTCCGTGTTTAAAATCAAAAGTTAATCTTGTAAAGTTATGCCAGATTCTTATCTCTAACTAACAATATTTCAATAGGAGGTATAAATATTAATATCCTTCCCGTTTTCCCTAATAAGATGTGAAATAGAATTCCCCATCAACCCTCCGTATGTCTGGATAAGTCAATAAGATGTATTATGAGAAAACCGTTAGTACGCAATTGTAAGGTAATTAACAATAATGGTCCGGAACATAATGTGAATTTCATTTACGAAGGTGTGCTTTTAGGATTACTATTATGCATATTAGTGTCCTTGTTAAGAGGATACGTGTATCATCCGCTTCACGTCATTAATAATCCGTCACTTACAATTCACGAGGACTTGTCATACGAGGAAGAACCATAAGGTATTATAGACCGAAAAGAAAGGATTATACGTAAGAAAGTATTCCTTTCGTCAAAATCCTTTGGAAGAATCACTTTGAACGTAAAATTACATGGGAAACGAAAGAGTTGATTCATTCTATATACCCTAGTCTATTCGTGCAATAGAACTTTTAATATAGGAGACTACAAACCTTATTTTAGATCTGTGCAATAAAACTTCTCTTTTCATTTCTTAAGTGATTACGTAAGTTTTAACTCATAAATTTTGAATTTCGAGGACAAAATTTCTTTTTACGGGTTAATAATTGTAATATCCAAAATTTTAGAATCCATTTCTTAAATATTATTAAAATAATAATATTAATAATAATAATAATAATAATAATAATAAATTAATAAAACATTAGTTAAATTTCAAATATATAAGTAGAAATTATATTTTATGTTATGATTTAAAGAAAAATGAAATAAGAAATAAATAAAATATAGAAATATGCATATATAAGATCAAATAAGATAGAATTAAGTAACGTTGGGACTTGGGGTTGTGAAGGTGTAAACGTTCTATCCAAAGTTTTGACAGCGTGGCCATCCATCTATATCTTCACCTTCTTTGCAAAGAAAACATTTTTATAAATATGAGTCTCGGAGCCTTTAATCATTCATACAGTCACCCAAACATTCAAAAACGTTTTCCGACGTTAACTTCCATCGACTGTTCATGCTTAAGGCGAATCGAAACGAACCCACTCACATAACAAATAGATATCGTAGTACTTTTCTTCACCGGGTGACAAACTCATAAAGCGTCAGAACAAGTTTATAGCCAACCTGTACTTTATCTGACAAACCAACATGAATCTAAACACCAAAACAAGAATCTTCGTTTCAATATATATTCACTCCATAACGGCAACCCCCAGCCCCACCCCCACCTCCTAATTACCGTGTGACATCACAACGGAAACGACGTTAACACACAAACTTCCTTTTTATCACCACCTGTTATTAATCCCAAACGTAAGGACCTATCTTATTGTTTTTCGCCAACCTAAAATTTTCCGGCGAAATGATAAAGAAGATGAAGTAACACAAGGTATAATTAAATTTTATTTTTATATTAATTGAGTGGAAGCCTAATTAAATATATTAAAGAACCAACACGATTTCAGATGATTAAAATGGTAAATAACAAAAGTTTTTAACTAATGGTCGAATCTCAATATGTGTCACTCCACTATTTTGTTTATTTCTTTATTTTATTTTATTTAGTAAACCATCAGTAAGTT